>NW_027786153.1:0-288 GCF_054177405.1 Leptonychotes weddellii | reverse complement strand
ACTCTGGCCCCGAGCTCCTTCTGTTTGGATGGCAAATCCCAGTCAAAGAGTGGTTTTCCCCACATGCTCTCATTTTCTCTTTACACTCACACTGCAAGCGAATTGGTGCTCTTATCCCCCATTTTTTAATCAGGGGACAAGAGAGGAAACTGAGGCACGGTGTGGAGAAGGGGCTGGAGATGGCAGAGCCAGGACTCTGCGGCTAGGTCTGCTGACCCCTGATGCTCTTATGCCAAGTCCACGCCCACATGGCCTCTCCTGGGCTGGGCTGCCACCAAAATTCTACTT
>NW_027786152.1:0-288 GCF_054177405.1 Leptonychotes weddellii | reverse complement strand
TTTATTTCTTTTTATTGTCTGATTGCTGAGGCTAGGACTTCTAGTACTATGTTGAACAACAGTTGTGATTGCGGACATCCCTGCCGTAATTCCTGACCTTAGGGGAAAAGCTCTCAGTTTTTCCCCATTGAGAATGATATTCACTGTGGGTTTTTCCATAGATGGCTTTTATGATATTGAGGTATGTACCCTCTATCCCTACACTGAAGAGTTTTAATCAAGAAAGAATGCTGTACTTTGTCAAATGCTTTTTCTGCATCTATTGAGAGTATCATATGGTTCTTGTTC
>NW_027786151.1:0-288 GCF_054177405.1 Leptonychotes weddellii | reverse complement strand
CAGCCTGCTACCTTCCACCGCCCGCTTCCCACGCCCAGCGGTCCCCGCACCCTTAGGCCAGGATGGGCAGGATGGGAGGTGCGGGTGGTGGGGGGGGGACCAGCTCAGTTCTTGGAGATAGAGAACTGGGGACCCACGAGGCAAACGCGCCGCAGCCTCAGCAGCCCGCGGGGCTCCCGGCGGAGTGGGAGGCGCAGGGGAGCGCGGAGCTCAGGGCTAGGGGAGCGGGGAGGAAGGGCTGAGGGGGAGAGGCTGGTGGGGGTGAGGGGAAGCTCTGAGGCAGGCGTT
>NW_027786150.1:0-288 GCF_054177405.1 Leptonychotes weddellii | reverse complement strand
TCTGTTTTTTTAAGATTTTATTTATTTATTTGAGAGAAAGGCAAAGAAAAGATTTAATGAAGTATCTGCAACTTCAAATTCATAAGCAAAAATAAATAAATAAATAAATAAATAAATAAATAACTATAAGCAATATGAAAAATCAAGGTAATATAGCATCACACAAAGAAAATGATAATTATCCACCAACCAACCTCAAATGCATGGAAAATTGCAATCTAACTGATAAAGAATTCAAAAGAGCTGCCATGAAAAAACTTAATGAGTTATAAGAAAACTCAGAAAGGC
>NW_027786149.1:0-288 GCF_054177405.1 Leptonychotes weddellii | reverse complement strand
TAGTGAAGGGTTGCAGGGCTGCCTTGGAGACAACAAGTAACTGTGTGTGTCATTCAAGGAATCACTCAGGGAATGAATTATTAAATGTCTCAAGGAAGGAGACAGACCAGAATCAAATCAAAAGCACTCTTAGATTACATATGAGCAAGAAGTTTTGGCAGATCACAGCAGGTAGGATTCCTATAGGTGTGTGTTATTCATGGCTGGCTGATGACAATACATTGTCTTTCTCTGGGAGTTCCCAGACTACCTCAAAAAACACAAATTCAAAAAAGACTATGGTGGGTA
>NW_027786148.1:0-288 GCF_054177405.1 Leptonychotes weddellii | reverse complement strand
CAAATAGCTCAGGTTTTCATTCAGCAAATGCTCATTAAAAATTATTAAATAAGGGGCACCTGGGTGGCTCAGTCAGTTAAGCATCTGAATCTTGGTTTCAGCTCAAGTCATGATCTCAGGGTCCTGAGATCAAGCCCTGCTTTGGGCTCTGCACTCAGTGGGGCGTCTGCTTATGTCTCTCCCTCTGCTCCTCCCCCCCGCTCTTTCTCTCTCTCAAATAAATAAATAAAATCTTTAAAAAATTATTAAATTAAGACATTTGTACTTGTTTTAGCAATATCTTTTTAT
>NW_027786147.1:0-288 GCF_054177405.1 Leptonychotes weddellii | reverse complement strand
TTTTTTACTTTTTTATTAGAACTGCTATGAGCATTTTTGTATGTACTTCTATTAAATATTTAAACACTCTTCAGTAGGTTGTCTGTTACGGACAGGAATTACTGAGTTAAAGAGAATGCATATATTCCTTGTTAGTGTTTACTACCAAATAATCTTTCAAGGTGATTATACCAATTTTTATGCTCACACTGGCAATATATGAGGGTTCTGGTAGGTCCACATACTGACAGACACTTGGCATTTTCATTTTTATCTTCCTTTTCTGGCCCTTAAGTGTTTTCCCAACTT
>NW_027786146.1:0-288 GCF_054177405.1 Leptonychotes weddellii | reverse complement strand
GGCTGGCGCCCGGGTTCTGTCAGCTCCGGGGCGCCGGCGGCGGGGCGGGGAGGCGCCGTCGCCCAGGGGACCGCTCTCAGTCCCCCGCCGGGCCCGGAGCCGGGCGGGCTGCCCACGCCACGCATCTCGAGTGCAGACGCGGACGGTGACGTCCTAACACTCCCAGGCCCATCACCGCTGCCGCAGGAGGTGGCTCGGCCGTCCGAGGAGCCGGGGGGGGCAGTATCTCAGCCCGCGGAGGCCAGTGCGGGCGCTCTGACGGGCTCGGCTCCCCACGGCGGGCAGGAG
>NW_027786145.1:0-288 GCF_054177405.1 Leptonychotes weddellii | reverse complement strand
TGCTTGCAGCTTCCTTTATGTGCACGCTGCGCGGCTCAGGGACCAGGCCACAGGCTGCAAGCCCCAGGGCTGCCCCTGCTTGGGGCCACGGTCGTTGTGTAACCTTGGGCCACCCTCCCTGCACTCTGATTCGGTGACTTCATCTGCAGATCGGGGGTGAATGTCCATGTATTGTTACTGAGGGGATGTAAAAAACACAAATGACTTCAGAGTCTGCTGGAAATAGGAAACAGGAAAGACCATAGGCGAGAACAGGACAACGAACGGTTTAGAAGGAAATATGCAAAT
>NW_027786144.1:0-288 GCF_054177405.1 Leptonychotes weddellii | reverse complement strand
CACTGCATTTAGCAGTGTGATTCCTCTAACTCAGTTTGATTGACAAATAGAGTGTCCTGAGTGATCAGATGACTCTCTCAAGGAAGAGAGGGAATCTCCATTAGAGATCTGAGAGTTACAGACAGAAAGAGTTATTAGAGAATAGATTAGCTGTGGGTTAATGTCCCCTCAGCTTGACTAAACTTTAGACAGATTTCTTCCTCACCATAGGCCCCTGACCTCCATTTTCTTAGATCATTTACTTTAGAAAATTTACAACTGTAAATTATTTCTCTGTTTCCTTGAGAT
>NW_027786143.1:0-3395 GCF_054177405.1 Leptonychotes weddellii | reverse complement strand
CTTTTGTTTCACTAGCCTTTGGAGATGTACCTTGAAAGAAGTTGCTGTGGCCGATGTTAAAGAGGTTACTGCCTATGCTCTCCTCTAGGATTTTGATGGATTCCTCTCTCACATTGAGGTCTTTCATCGATTTTGAATTTATCTCTGTGTATGGTGTTAGAGAATGGTCGAGTTTCATTCTTCTGTATATAGCTGTCCAATTTTCCCAGCACCATTTATTGAAGAGACTGTCTTTCTTCCATCGCATATTTTCTCCTACTTTGTCAAAGATTATTTGACCATAGAGTTGAGGGTCCATATCTGGGCTCTCTATTCTGTTCCATTGGTCTATGTGTCTGTTTTTGTGTCAGTACCACTGTCTTGGTGATCACTGCTTTGTAATATAGCTTGAAATCGGACAACGTGATGCCCCCAGCTTTATTTTTCTTTTTCAACATTTCCTTGGTGATTCAGGGTCTTTTCTGATTCCATACAAATTTTAGGATTGTTTGTTCCAGCACTTTGAAAAATGTCATTGGAATTTTGATTGGGATGGCACTGAAAGTATAGATTGCTCTGGGCAGCATAGACGTTTTTCACAATGTTTATTTTTCCAATCCATGAACATGGATTTTTTCCCATTTTTTGGTGTCTTCTTCAGTTTCTTTCATGATAGTTCTGTAGTTCCTAGAGTATAGATCCTTTACCTCTTTGGTTAGGTTTATTCTGAGGTATCTTGTGGTTTTTGGTGCTATTGTAAATGGAATCATTTCTCTAATTTCTCTTTCTACAGTTGCATTGTTAGTGTATAAGAAAGCAACTGATTTCTGTGCATTGATTTTGTATCCTGCCACATTACTAAATTTGTGTATGAGGGCTAGTAATTTAGGAGTGGAGTCTTTTGGATTTTCCAAATAAAGTATCATGTCATCTGTGAAGAGAGAGAGTTTGACTTCTTATCTGCCAATTGGAATGGATTTTATTTCTTCTTCTTGTCTGATTGCTGTTGCTAGGACTTCTCATACTATGTTGAACAATAGTGGCAAGAGTGGGCCTCCTTTTCGTGTTCCTGATCTTAAGGGAAAGGCTCTCAGCTTTTCCCCATTGAGGATGATATTTGCTGTGGGTTTTTCATTGATGGATTTTAGGAACTTGAGGAATGTTCCCTCTATCCCTATACTCTGAAGAGTTTTAATCAGGAAAGCATGCTGTGTCTTGTCAAATGCTTTATCTGCATCAATTGAGAGGACACACTCCTACCTGCAAATATAACCACAATCCCTCATCACATTGACCTTACACACAGAAACATCCTCCAAAACATCAACATATTGGGACGCCTGGGTGGCTCAGTACTTAAGCGTCTGTCTTCAACTCAAGTCATGATCTTGGATTCCAGGGATAGAGCCCTGAGTCAGGCACCCTGCTCTGTGGGGAGACTGCTCCTCCCACTCCTGATGCCCCAACCACCACCTCCCCGCTCATAATTTCTGTCTCGGTCACTCTCCCTCCCTCTCTAAAATAAATAAATAAATAAATAAATAAATAAAATCTTTTAATAAAATCAACATCGCCCGAGGCAAGGGAAGCAAGGGCAAAAATGAACTATTGGAACTTCATCCAGATAAAAAGCTTTTGCACAGCAAAAGAAATAGTCAACAAAACCAAAAGACAACCGACAGAATGGGAGAAGATATTTGTAACTGACATATCAGATAAAGGGCTTCTATCCAAAATCTATGAAGAAGTTATCAAATTCAACACCCAAAGAACAAAGAATCCAATCAAGAAATGGGCAGAAGACATGAACAGACATTCCTGTAAAGAAGACATCCAAATGGCCAACAGATGCACGAAAAAGTGCTCACCATCACTCGGCATCAGGGAAATCCATTTCAAAACCTCAATGAGATACCACCTCACACCAGTCAGAATGGATAAAATTAACAAGCCAGGAAACGACAGATGTTGGCGAGGATGCAGAGAAAGGGGAACCCTCCTAAACTGTTGGTGGGAATGCAAGCTGGTGCAGCTACTCTGGAAAACAGTATGGAGGTTCCACAAAAACTTGAAAATAGAGCTACCCTATGACCCAGCAATTGCACTACTGGGTATTTACCCCAAACATACAAATGTAGTGACCTGAAGGGTCATGTGGCCCCCAATGTTTATAGCAGCAATGTCCACAATAGCCAAACTTTGGAAAGAGCCTAGATGTCCTTCAACAGATGAATGGGTAAAGAAAACGTGGTTCATATATACAATGGAATAAAATGCAGTGATCAAAAAATGAAATCTTGCCATTTGCAACAATGTGAATGGAACTAGAGGGTATTATGCTAAGCGAAATAAGTCAATCAGAGAAAGATAAGTGTCATATGATCTCACTGATATGAAGAATTTGAGAAACAAGACAGAGGACCATAAGGGAACGGAGGGAAAAATGAAACAAGATGAAACCAGAGAGGGAGACAAACCATAAGAAACTCTTAATCTCAGGAAACAAACTGAGGCTTGCTGGTGTGGTTGGGAGTGGGACGGATGGGGTGGCTGGGTGATGGACATTGGGGAGGTTATGTGATATGGTGAGTGCTGTGAATTGTGTAAGACTGATGAATCACAAACCTGTACTCCAGAAACAAATAATACGTTATATGTTAATAAAAATAAATAAAAAAATAAAGTCCACGATGGCTCAAAGTAAATAAGTACTTGGAGTCAATAGGAGACACAATAGGAGATGTCTCCTGTTGGCTCATACTGAGCCTCCTATGAGACTCAGTAATGTCGGAAAACGTTTTTCAACAAAAGGAGAGTCCACATGTGTCAGGTATGCTCTGTGTGGTGTGGGGAGGTGTGACTGCAGAAATGACATCAAGAGAATGAACTCAGGGAAATGGTGAGGGGAGTCTGTGAGGCTTTATATATGTAGTTCGTTTGGTCACAGCCAATTATAACGAGGATATCTGACAAAAGCACAGCAAACATTTGGTAAATCCTCAAAAAATGAATGGGAGGGACCAGAACGAGGAGGAGAGGTGATGGACACAGGGACGAAGCCTGGTGGACAGACGGATCTTTGAGGAAGAGGTTGAAAGCACTGTACATGTTAGGATAGAGGGACGATGGCCCAGATCCAGGACACAGCACTTGTCTGGCACATCCCAGAGCTCAGGACACCAGGGAAGTGAGACCCTGAGACCACCAGGTAGTGGACACAGCAAGCCCTGGAAGGGAGGAGAAATCTAGTCACTTCTGGCCGTCAGAAACCTCTGATCACAGGTCCCAACCCTATGGGCAGGTACAAAGTGATGCTGGGTAGTGAGGTGTTTCCTGTAGGGCTCTGTAGTTTCTGTTGCTGTGAGCAAATCCATGCTTAGGGCCCCTCTGTTTTCCTACCTCTGAGTTTCAATTAC
>NW_027786142.1:0-288 GCF_054177405.1 Leptonychotes weddellii | reverse complement strand
GATTTCAAAGAATTCTTGCAGAGGCTTTCCCAAAGTATAAGACCTCACAGCAAAAATCATACATCATATATACAAACAAGGCACCATGGATTGGAGCCAAAGAATCAACAGAGAGTTGAATCCTACCCAAAAGTCTTCATTAGTGAAATTATCAAGCAGAATTAAAACTAAGGGGACTCCTGGGTGGCTCAGTCAGTTAAGCATCTGCTTTCAGCTGAGGTCATGATCCCAGGAGAGCCTGCTTCTCCCTCTGCCTGCTGGTCCCCCCTGCTTGTGCTCTCTCTCTCT
>NW_027786141.1:0-288 GCF_054177405.1 Leptonychotes weddellii | reverse complement strand
CCCCCCCGCCCCTCCTCCCAATTGCCCAGAAGCCTCTTTAGCACCTTCCTGAGTTTCGAACATCTGTGCATCTGATGACATGCAGCACCGGGCTGACGAGCCCCTGCTGCCTGACAAGATCACTGCCCCGGATGAGAAGGAGCTCAGTCTGGGCCCAGCAAAGGTGGTGCCCCTCGTGCGGCCCCCAGAGACCTGCTGGGGGCAGAAGCCCCTCCCTGAGAAAGGGCTCCGCACGGGGGTCTGCACTTACACTTGGTGGGGAAGGGCTTCACCCTAAACGCTTGACTT
>NW_027786140.1:0-288 GCF_054177405.1 Leptonychotes weddellii | reverse complement strand
TAAAGTTAAGAATATCTGTAAAAATTAGTCAAGGGATTCACAAAATAAAAGGATGTAAAGTATGACATCATATACCTAAAATGTGTGACGGAGAGGAATAAAAAATTTAGTGCTTTTGGAATGAGTTCAAACTTAAGTGACCATTAATGTAATATAGACTGCTATATGCATAAGATGTTATTTATAAAATTTTTTTTTTAAAGATTTATTTATTTATTTGAGAGAGCGAGAATGAGAGAGAGTACATGAGAGGGGGGAGGGCCAGAGGGAGAAGCAGGCTCCTCGCTG
>NW_027786139.1:0-288 GCF_054177405.1 Leptonychotes weddellii | reverse complement strand
TTCATTATTCTCATTGTCCTGTGGTATTCCGTTGTATAAATATATCACAATTTTTTATGCATTTTTTTTTCTACTCAAATATTGGATGTTTCTAATTTCTGGCTCCTACAAACTATGAGGCTGTAAGAATTTTATATGCATCTTCCGATACTTTTGCTAGTTTCATGGGGTATGCATACATTCAACTTTAGTCAGTACTACCACATAGTTTCCCAGAGTTGTGCCAAGGTACACTCCAAAAGAGCAGTAAAGGAGAAATCCAGTCATTCTTTAGCCTTCTCAATATTT
>NW_027786138.1:0-288 GCF_054177405.1 Leptonychotes weddellii | reverse complement strand
TGGAAGGAGAATTTTGGTGGCAGGTGACCTCAGAGCCCAGGAACGCGTATTCTAGTGACATTTACAGGCTACGTATTAGGTGTGAAAAGAGTCATAAAAATGTCCAAGCTCCTGATGGCCCCCTCCTCAAAATTAGTGCTAAGGGACCTTCACGGGTGTTACTATTTCAATCAGGAAACTCATTTCCCACGAGCACTGATGCTGCCTCTCCCTTGAAGCCGCATCATGACTGGCCCCGGGGTCTGTTGGGCGCGTCTTGTCACCGCCTGTGCAAGCAATCTGTACTCC
>NW_027786137.1:0-288 GCF_054177405.1 Leptonychotes weddellii | reverse complement strand
ATATGATTTAAGCCTATATGTTATGAATACCATAACAAAAAGTCACTTTCTGTAGAAATCCTCCAGCAACTAACATGAGTTAATGATTTAATGTCTACAACATGTTTTTGCATAATTTCCTATCAGAAAAGAGATTTTTATTTTTTCTTGAAAGTAGCACTTTTTTTAAGTAGACTTCACACACAGTATGGAGCCCAATTCAGGGCTTGAACTCACGACCTTGAGATCGAGACCTGAGCTGAGATCAAGAGTTTGATACATAACCGACTGAGCCATCCAGGCACCCCT
>NW_027786136.1:0-288 GCF_054177405.1 Leptonychotes weddellii | reverse complement strand
GTCCCAGGCATCCCCTGCTGTGACCCTGAACATCATCTCGCAGATCTGTCAATATATGTTCTTTGGGACCCCCCTCACTGATGGTACTTTCCACAAAATCCGTGGTCAGAAAGTTCTGGAATGGATGCTAATGATAGTTGCACAGCATTGTCAATGTACGTAAAGCCAGTGAATTGTACATGAAAATATGGTTAAAATTCTAAATTTTCCCAAACAAAAAAAAAGAAAGCCTGCGAAATACTCACTGACACTCACTTCCTGGAGATTTCACATTAATCTGAGAAATCT
>NW_027786135.1:0-288 GCF_054177405.1 Leptonychotes weddellii | reverse complement strand
TGTTCATCACAGTCTTGTTTAATGTTTAAAAGTTGGAAATATCAAAATGTGAAACAAATTGATATATCAAATATCAAGGTTGTGCATCTTTTAGAAATGATGATATCGCTCTTTGGTAATTAATGTCCCAATGGATTGTTCTGTGAAAAAAAGCAAGTTAAAAATAATATTATATGGACCCTCAACTCTATGGTCAACTCATCTTTGACAAAGCAGGAAAGAATGTCCAATGGAAAAAAGACAGTCTCTTCAACAAATGGTGTTGGGAAAATTGGACAGCCACATGCA
>NW_027786134.1:0-288 GCF_054177405.1 Leptonychotes weddellii | reverse complement strand
TTTTTTTTTTTTTTTAAAGATTTTATTTATTTATTCATGAGAGACAGAGAGAGAGAGGCAGAGGGAGAAGCAGGCTCCCAAGGAGCAGAGAGCCCGATGCGGGACTCGATCCCAGGACCCTGGGATCATGACCTGAGCCGAAGGCAGACGCTTAACCATCTGAGCCACCCAGGCGCCCAACTCCAAAATCTTCTTTCCCTCGTCCCATCTCCAATGGCCTTCTTCCCCCAGACGCCGCCACACTTTCGCATGGGAGTGTCTGTTTCAGAAACACACATGTACGTGAAG
>NW_027786133.1:0-288 GCF_054177405.1 Leptonychotes weddellii | reverse complement strand
TTGCTTATTTCAGGATTCTCTCTTTGTCTTTTGACAGTTTGATTGTGATGTGACTTGGTGTGAATTTCTTTGAGTTTATCCTACTTGGAAATTTGCTGAGTATCTTGTATTTACAGATTCATGTCTTTCATCAACTTTGGGAAGTTTTCAGCCATCATTTCCTCAAATATTCTTTCTGTCTCTTTCTCTCTTTCCCTCTGGGACTCTAATAATGTGTGTATTGGTCCTTTTCTTTTTTTTAATTTTATTATGTTATGTTAGTCACCATACAATACATTATTAGTTTTT
>NW_027786132.1:0-3396 GCF_054177405.1 Leptonychotes weddellii | reverse complement strand
GGGGGGATGGTGATGAAGGTGATGGTGGTGATGATGATGGGGATGATGCTGATGATGCTGGGGATGATCATGATGATGATGATGGTGATGGTGGTGATGGTGATGTGGCCTGCCTCACAGGACTGTCACAAGAGACAAATGAACTAAAGTATGCAGGACCTTGAACATTAGAATGTGTCATACAAATCATACTTGTTTTATTCCTGACCCACTTCTGATGAAAACCATTGTCTTCTTGAAGGCTCACATTACAAAACAACCAGCTCCAATGAATTAAAAGGCAATTATTTACTACATTTGTGTTTGTTTATGTGAGTATTTATGCATCAGAAGAGAAATAAATGAATACACACTGAATGAATTTTATAAGAAAGATGGATTTATAAACACCACTCAGGAAACACAAACAAGATTTATTTTCCTAACATGTCTTCACATTAGACAGACTTGGTGAGACTTTATACTGTATCCTGATTATGTGTCCCTCTGTCTATCACACCTTGGACGAGAAGCAGTAATTGCTGCCTCCCTGGTACCTGGCTCAGTGTCCAACACCTCCAGCACACTCCACCAAAGACTTGACATGAATTACATTCTGATCTGATCTGAACCAGATCAAAGGGAGGGGTGCGAGAGAGAGCTGGACATGGCAAGGTGAAGGAGGGAGAAGAGGTAGGATGATCAAGAAGGGATCAATGAAGACACAAAGGTCAGAGGAGTAGCCTTAGTAAGGAAGCCTGGACAAGCACATCGGTTCTCTTGACTGATTCACGCAGTTTATCAGTAAGTCCCTGATGTGTGTGCTTCTCATCACGCCACCTCTGTGTCCAGTGTGGTCCATGCTGCCATCTCTCCCTGGACACTAGCCTCTACCTGCCCCTACTTCTCTCAACATCCGTTCCTGCGTCATAACCTCAGCACAGAAGTCAGATTGATGATTTTCTTACCTAGGTCAGGGATCCCAATGGGGCTTCTCCCAGAAGTGACCTGGGGTTGAAGATTGAATACAGGGTGGGGTAGGGGCTCTGGTAGGGGCGTGGGGAGGTGATACAAGGAAGTAAATTAGCCAACCAAAGGAGACTTATCAAGCCGGCCACACAGAGGTGATTGGAGCTTATCCCACAGTGATGCTCTGGCAAATAGCGTAACACACCCACCTGGGGACTGTCCTGGTCGAGAATGAAGGAGGCATTATTTATACCCTATGACTATCAGTACCAGGTGGGGGTATGTGAGTTTCTCAGACTTCCAGCCTGCTACTCAAATGGGGATCATGGGATCCAGCAATGAGTATAGCCCTCCAACAGAGAGGCAGGGCTTGCGTTGGAAGTCAGGTCGCTGTTCTCAGAAACAGCAAGGACGGGCGCCTGGGTGGCTCAGTTGGTTAAGCGACTGCCTTCGGCTCAGGTCATGATCCTGGAGTCCCTGGATCGAGTCCTGCGTCGGGCTCCCTGCTTGGCAGGGGATCTGCTTCTCCCTCTGACCCTCCTGACCCTCCCCCCTCTCATGTGCTCTCTCTCTCAGTCTCTCCCTCTCAAATAAATAAATAAAATCTTTAAAAAAAAAAAGAAAGAAAGAAACAGCAAGGACTTCCTTGGGGGTGTGAGTGGAGCACCCCCACAAGAACCAGCCCCATCAGAGAAAAACCTCCATTGGCCTGTCATTTCAATGAGAATGAAACTCAAAGTCCGCATAAGACAGAAAGATCTGCCCCATCCCTGTGGTCTCAAACTCATCCCCCAGCCTCCTGCCCACACACACACAGCCACTTGAGCTGCATCCATCCAGGCTGGCCCGTAACTGTGCCACCATCCACACCATCTGCTCCCAGCTGGGGCACACCTGTCCTTTCCCCGTCAGCTCATCCAGGTGTCTGGGCAAACGTCACCCCTCACAGAGCCCACAACGGTCCAAGGGCACCTCTTCTGCTGGCTCTTCTTTGGAGGACTCACGACCATGTATAACACACGATGAGATGAGTTTCGTCCGTTTATTTGCATCTTGCTTCATGGTCTGCTTCTCCCTCTGGGATGGACGCTGAGCAGGAAGCTTGCCTGGCTTGTTGGTGGGAACCAGAATGGCACTTGGCATACAGAAGCGTGTGATTCATAAACACTTGCTGAATTAATGCAAGAAGAGGTCGAATGAAAGAACGGAGGAAGAGAAGGTGTGTGGGTCCTCAGGAGTCACAGAGTTGATTCTGCCATGCCCCCGTCTTTGATTTGCAGGCAGGTGGGCTCAGACTCTTCATTCTTGGGCTGTGGTCACCAGGTGAACGCACAAGGTGATGGTGGCGTCTTCCAGGTCGGAGGAGAAGGTCTACCGTCAACCAGCCGAGAGACTTGACCTGGTTCCTTATTTAATACTCCGAATTTCAGTCCCTTCACCTGTGGAATGGGATATACATCGTGCTGTCCTCAATGGAGGGTCCTGAGAGTTTAATGCATCCACGGTACTCAGTGGGCACTCAATCCACACTGGTTCTTGTTTCTATAATCCTCCTTGTTGGCCTGCTCATCCATGACCTTCTCATGCCGCTATCAAAGAAGACCACCGAGGGAGCACCGAGAATGGGACACACAGAGCAAGCGGGGAGTGTGCTTTGAGCCAACTTCCAGGCACTGTCTGGTGGGAGCTGGTCTGGGGCTTCTCCCTTTCCTGAGCTTCTCAGTAGTTAACACATAGAAAGTCAGGTGGATCTGGTTCTCATCAGCTGCTTGCAAACCACACCAGAAACTCTTCCAAAGCAAATTCACCCCGACATGCCCATCCTCCCACGCCTTCCGCAGACACAGTTCCCAGGGAACACAGACAGGCTCGCACGTGTGTGTGCTCACACTCATCACGAATGTGCCTCCTGGAACTTCCTCACCGGCATTTAATCACCAGGTTATATGCTAGCATGCAGCTACGCCAGTATTGATTTGATATTTCCATCTTCTAAGACGTTGAGGATATACATGGATGGATGGATGGATATACACACACATATATGAATGTATATGTTATGGTATCCATTATAGTGTGTGTATTATAATATGTACTATTACATTTATATATAATAGATAACATGCTTATATATGATGTATATATGATGTATAGTATACAACACATATATAATGTATATAAAATATATAATTATATATTTGAATTTATGTATGTATATATTACATAATGTATATATAATTATATATTTGCAAATATATGTGTATATATTATATAACATATAATTATATAATTTCTATGTATATAATTTGTATGTATGTATTATATAATGTATAATTATGTATTTGTATATTTGTATGTATATTTCTATATATGTGTCTATATGTATATATTATGTAATGTATATGTAATTATATATTTGGATATATGTATATATATTATATAACATGC
>NW_027786131.1:0-288 GCF_054177405.1 Leptonychotes weddellii | reverse complement strand
AGATTTTTATTTATTTATTTGACAGAGAGAGACACAGCGAGAGAGAGGGAACACAAACGGGGAGTGGGAGAGGGAGAAACAAGCTTCCTGCGGAGCAGGGAGCCTGATGCGGGGCTCGATCCCAGGACCCTGGGATCATGACCTGAGCCGAAGGCAGATGCTTAATGACTGAGCCACTCAGGCACCCCAAAAAAGTATATTTTCAAAAGGAAAACATTCCCCTCAAATTAGAACATGGATCATGCAGGATGACCCTTAACTGAATATCTGACTTCCCCTTCTCCCATT
>NW_027786130.1:0-288 GCF_054177405.1 Leptonychotes weddellii | reverse complement strand
TCTAAAACTAATGATGTAATGTATGGGGATTAACATAAGAATAAAAATAAATAAATAATAGGAAAAAAAAACCCCAAAAAACAAACAATAAAGTATCAAGATGTATTAAGTGAATCTCTCAGATTGACATTTTATAATACTACTTTTCCTGGATTTGGGCTCCTAATGAATTAATACAGTGTCTACTTGTCCAATAGTAAAGTCAATTAAAAAGTAACAAGTTGGACTTCTAAAGGGTTTCATAGAAGATATATTAAACCCAATAATGCACATCATTCAGAAGTCATC
>NW_027786129.1:0-288 GCF_054177405.1 Leptonychotes weddellii | reverse complement strand
GGAATAAGATTCAGGCTTAATACTCAGAAGCCCAGTGAGCCCATCCATGATTATTATGGTCAGCTCCAAATTCTTTTTTTTTTTTTATTATTCTTATGTTAATCCCCATACATTACATCATTAGTTCTAGATGAAGTGTTCCATGATTCATTGTTTGTGCATAACACCCAGTGCTCCATGCAGAACGTGCCCTCCTCAAAACCCACCACCAGGCCAACTCATCCTCCCACCCCCCGCCCCTCTAGAACCCCCAGCCTGTTTTTCAGAGTCCATCGTCTCTCATGGTTC
>NW_027786128.1:0-288 GCF_054177405.1 Leptonychotes weddellii | reverse complement strand
GGGCTCGATTCCAGGACTCTGGGATCATGACCTGAGCCGAAGGCAGACGCTTAACGACAGAGCCACCCAGGCGCCCCTAAGTTATATGAATTCTTTTTTTTTTTTTTTTTTTAAAGATTTTATTTATTTATTTGACAGAGACAGAGACAGCGAGAGCAGGAACACAAGCAGGGGGAGTGGGAGAGGGAGAAGCAGGCTTCCTGCTGAGCCGGGAGCCCGATGTGGGACTCGATCCCAGGACCCTGGGATCATGACCTGAGCCGAAGGCAGTCGCTTAACCAACTGAGC
>NW_027786127.1:0-288 GCF_054177405.1 Leptonychotes weddellii | reverse complement strand
GCTAGTATATAATGTCCATCCTAAAACAATCAGAATTATAATTGGGAATTAGTTTTTTAAATCTTATCTCTGCAATCACCTTTTACTAACAGATCTGTAACTCATGCATTAATGAAAACTTCAGTTCATCATACAGACATATTATAGGACTTTCAGTCTTGTTAAAACCTTGTATAGAACAGCATTAGGAATAGTAATGTTTGATATTTTTCCTTTAAAATGGTAATTTTCTGTGTCTTATAAAGAAGTCCCAGGTTATGAAGTAAGCTCTTCCCAAAATACTACTAT
>NW_027786126.1:0-288 GCF_054177405.1 Leptonychotes weddellii | reverse complement strand
TTCCAGCTCTATTACAAAGCTGTCATCATCAAGACAGTATGGTACTGGCACAAAAACAGACATATAGATCAATGGAACAGAATAGAGAGCCATTTTAATCATTTTTAAGTACACAGCTCAGTAGTAGTAAATACATTCATGATGTTGTGCAACCACCACTACCATCCATTTCTAGAGCTCTTTCATCTTTTTTCTTTAAAGATTCATTCATTCACTTGAGAGAGAGAGAGTTGTGTGCACATGGGGGGAGGAGTAGAGGCAGAGGGAGAGGGAGAATCTTCAAGCAGA
>NW_027786125.1:0-288 GCF_054177405.1 Leptonychotes weddellii | reverse complement strand
TGCTGCCCAGAACTGTTTAACATTCTAGTTCCATTGTTGAGTTCTCAACTTGGAGGGCCTCTAGTGGCTGTCAGTCTCATTAGGAGGAGAAAAAAAAAAAGGAACTGCTATGTCATCTAAAGGGTTTTATGCCCAGAATCTAAAATGTGACAGTTCTAAGGCTGTCCTCTTTTTAATAGTTAGGGAGTTTTGCAGCAACTAAAAGGTAAGTGAGATCTGTAACAGAGAAACAATAATAGTGGTACTTACTGACTTTGTTATTCAGTTAGTACCATAAGTGGTTCCCTG
>NW_027786124.1:0-288 GCF_054177405.1 Leptonychotes weddellii | reverse complement strand
TTTGGGCTACGAGTCTGGTGATTGTGACAAAGACCGAATGGTCCTCAAGGCCTCAAATACTTATTTTCTGCCGCTTTACAGGAAAAGTCTGTTGAGCCCCGGCCTAAACCAAAGAGGGACAGGGAGGTGTGGGCCCCCCGCCCTCCCCCATGGCGAGCCTCTTCAGATAAAGCACTATGGAAGTAGCAGACAGCATCAATGGGACGTTGTGCAGGTGTCCAGCACAGCTCTGCTCGTCACCCCTGCCCGGGAGGGACGTGGAGGGCTGGCCAGCGCTGGCCAAGGGGG
>NW_027786123.1:0-288 GCF_054177405.1 Leptonychotes weddellii | reverse complement strand
TTTTTGCCCCAAGTAATTACAGTGCTTTTGTGTTACAAAATATATGTATTTTGATGTAGTTGTATTTACCAATCTATGCTTTTATAGAAGGTGTTGCAGTATTTGGCTTAACATTATTTTCTATGGTGATATCAAGGTATTTTCTTTTTTTTTTTTATATATGTATATATATATATTTTTTATTTTTATTATTATTATTTTTTTTATTCTTATGTTAATCCCCATACATTACATCATTAGTTCTAGATGAAGTGTTCCATGATTCATTGTTTGTGCATAACACCCAGT
>NW_027786122.1:0-288 GCF_054177405.1 Leptonychotes weddellii | reverse complement strand
TTTAGGCAGATAAGGGGAGTTCAGAGAAAGCCACTCCCTGCATTTGCTGTTTTTCAAGTGCCTACAGCTCAAAATAATGTGCCAGAGTGGCATATTTGGGGGTGGCATGGTCTGCTACTCTCGATCACATACTGAGGCTCCAGAGGACTGGGCCTGAAACAGAAAGCTACTGTCTATGAGCAACACGGCTCCCCTTCTTTACTGCTGCAGGCATCAGAGCCGGGCCTTCTCAGAACTGCAGGGTCGGTCTCAGCTAATAACAGCAATGGTGAACTTGGTGAGTTTACC
>NW_027786121.1:0-3396 GCF_054177405.1 Leptonychotes weddellii | reverse complement strand
AAGGCAGTCCTAAGAGGAAAGTATATAGCAATACAAGCCTTTCTCAAGAAACAAGAAAGGTCTCAAATACACAACCTAACCCTACACCTAAAGGAGCTGGAGAAAGAACAGCAAATAAAGCCTAAACCCAGCAGGAGAAGAGAAATAATAAAGATCAGAGCAGAAATCAATGAAATAGAAACCAAAAGAACAGTAGAACGGATCAAAGAAACTAGGAGCTGGTTCTTTGAAAGAATTAACAAGATTGATAAATCCCTGGCCAGACTTATCAAAAGGAAAAGAGAAAGGACCCAAATAAATAAAATCACGAATGAAAGAGGGGAGCTCACCACCAACACCAAATAAATACAATTATAAGAGCATATTATGAGAAAGCATATGCTATCAAATTAGACAATCTGGAAGAAATGGATGCATTCCTAGAGATGTATAAACTACCAAAACTGAACCAGGAAGAAATAGAAAACCTGAACAGACCCATAACCAGTAAGGAAATTGAAGCAGTTATCAAAAATCTCCCAACAAAAAAGAGCTCAGGACCAGATGACTTCCCAGGGGAATTCTACCAAACATTTAAAGAAGAATACCTATTCTTCTGAAACTTCCAAAAAATAGAAATGGAAGGAAAACTTCCAAACTCGTTTTATGAGGCCACCATTACCTTGATCCCAAAACCAGACAAAGACCCCATCAAAAAGAATTACAGACCAATATCCCTGATGAAGATGGATGCAAAAATTCTCACCAAAATACTAGCCAATAGGATCCAACAGTACATTAAAAGGATTATTCACCACGACCAAGTGGGATTTATCCCTGGGCTGCAAGGTTGGTTCAACATCCCCAAATCAATCAGTGTGATACAATACGTTAATAAAAGAAAGAATAAGAACTATATGATACTCTTAATAAATGCAGAAAAAGCATTTGACAAAGTACAGCATCCTTTCTTGATTAAAACTCTTCAGAGTGTAGGGATAGAGTGTACATACCTCAATATCATAAAAGCCATCTATGAGGCTCTCTGCTCCTCCCTGTTCCACAGATAACCACATCTTCTGGTGCAGTGCCAGCCGCGTCCCCAAGACATGATAGTGAAGGTCAGAGTGAACGGATTTGGCCCCATTGGGCGCCTGGTCACCAGGGCTGCTTTTAACTCTGGCAAAGTGGATGTTGTCACCATCAATGACCCCTTCATTGACCTCAACTACGTGGTCTACATGTTCCAGTATGATTCCACCCATGGCAAATTCCACAGCACAGTCAAGGCTGAGAACGGGAAGCTTGTCATCAATGGAAAGTTCATCTCCATCTTCCAGGAGCGAGATCCTGCCAACATCAAATGGGCTGATGCTGGTGCTCAGTATGTTGTGGAGTCCACTGGGGTCTTCACCACCATGGAGAAGGCTGGGGCTCACTTGAAGGGCAGGGCCAAGAGGGTTATAATCTCTGCTCCCTCTGCTGGTGCCCCTTTGTTCGTGATGGGTGTGAACCATGAGAAGTATGACAACTCCCTCAAGATTGTCAGCAATGCCTCCTGCACCACCAACTGCTTGGCTCCTCTGGCCAAGGTTATCCATGACAACTTCGGCATCGTGGAGGGACTCATGACCACCATCCATGCCATCACTGCCACTCAGAAGACCGTGGACGGCCCCTGTGGAGAAGCTGGGGAAGCTGTGGCATGATGGCCGAGGGGCTACCCAGAACATCATCCCTGCTTCCACTGGCGCTGCCAAGGCTGTGGGCAAGGTCATCCCTGAGCTGAACAGGAAGCTCACTGGCAAGGCCTTCCGTATCCCCACCCCCAACGTGTCTGTCGTGGATCTGATCTGCTGCCTGGAGAAAGCTACCAAATATGATGACATCAAGAAGGTGGTGAAGCAGGCATCAGAGGGCCCCCTCAAGGACATACTGGGGTACACTGAGGACCAGCTTGTCTCCTGCGACTTTAACAGTGACACCCACTCCTCCACTTCGATGCTGGGGCTGGCATTGCTCTCAACGACTACTTTGTCAAGCTCATTTCCTGGTATGACAATGAATTCGGCTACAGCAACTGGGTGGTGGACCTTATGGTCCACATGGCCTCCAAGGAGTAAGAGCCCCCTGGACCACCAGCCCCAGTGAGAGCAAGAGGAAGAGAGAGGCCCTCAGCTGCTGGGGAGTCCCTGTCCAACTTATCCCCTCGAACACTAAGAATCTCCTGACCTCCATCGTTTCCATCCCAGACCCCCTGAAGAAGGGGAGAGGCTTTGGGAGCCCTACCTTGTCATGTACCATCAATAAGGTATACTGTACCCAGCCAAAAAAAAAAAAAAAAAGGCCATCTATGAAAAACCCACAGCGAATATCATTCTCAATGGGGAAAAATTGAGACCTTTTCTCCTAAGGTCAGGAACAAGGCAGGGATGTCCAATCTCACCACTGCAATTCAACATAGTACTAGAACTCCTAGCCTCAGCAATCAGACAACAAAAAGAAAACGCATCTGAATCAGCAAAGAAGAAATGAAACTCTCACTCTTTGCAGATGATGATACTTTATGTGGGAAACCCAAAAGATTCTACCCCAAAACTGCTAGAACTCATACAGGAATTCAGTAAAGTGACAGGATATAAAATCAATGCACAAAAATCAGTTGCATTTCTATACACTAACAAGACAGAGGAGAAATTGAGTCGATCTCATTTACAATTGCACCCAAAACCATAAGCTACCTAGGAATAAATCTAACCAAAGAGGCAAAGAACCTGTACTCAGAAGACTATAGAATACTCATGAAAGAAATTGAGGAAGATACAAAGAAATGGAAAAACATTCCATGCTCATGGATTGGAAGAAGAAATATTGTGAAAATGTCTATGCTACCTAGAGCAATCTACACATTTAATGCAATCCCTATCAAAATACCATCAACTTTTTTCAAAGAAATGGAACAAATAATCCTAAAATTTGTATGGAACTAGAAAAGACCCCAAATAGCCAGAGGAATGTTGAAAAAGAAAAGCAAAGCTGGTGGCATTACAATTCCAGACTTCAAGCTCTATTACAAAGCTGTAATCATCAAGACAGTATGGTACTGGCACAAAAACAGACACATAGAACAGAGAGCCCAGTAATGGACCCTCAATTCTACGGTCAAGTAATCTTCGCCAAAGCAGGGAAGAGTGTCCAATGGAAAAAATACAGTCTCTTCAACAAATGGTGTTGGGAAAATTGGACAGCCACATGCAGAAGAATGAAACTGGACCATTTCCTCACACCACACACAAAAATAGACTCAAAATGGATGAAAGACCTCAATGTGAGACAGGAATCCATCAAAATCCTAGAGGAGAACACAGGCAGCAACCTCTTCAACCTCAGCCGCAGTAACTGTTTCCTAGAAACATC
>NW_027786120.1:0-13786 GCF_054177405.1 Leptonychotes weddellii | reverse complement strand
GGACTCTCTGCTCAGCAGGAGGCCTGCTTCTCCGTCTCCCACTCCCCCTGCTTGTGTTCCCTCTCTCGCTGTCTCTCTGTCAAAAAAAAAAAAAAAGGTAGCTTGTGAAAAAAAAAAGAGAGAATGAGAGGCAAACCAGAAAATGACTTTTAATTATAGGGAACAAACTGAGGTTGCTGGAGGGAGGTGGGTGGTGGGCGGATTGAGGGGAGATCGGTTAAATGGGTGATGGATATTAAGGAGGGCACACTTGTGATGAGAGCTGGGTGTGTTGTATGTAAGTGATGAATCACTAGATTCTACATCTGAAACTAATGTTAAACTGTATGTTAGCTAATTGGAATATAAATAAAAACTGGAAAAAATATCAATAGATAAAAAAAGAAGCATATGGAGGAGCCAAATGCTTAACTCAGTGAAACTACAATAACTCAGTAAAACTGCATTGTGTGTATATATTTAAAAGAGGTAGCTTGTATTAGTTGTATAATTTGAGATTTGTTAACTGGTTATGTCTAGTCTGTGAATCTTAACAAAGTGATTGAAAAAATAAGGAACCTATTTGGTACCAATAATGCACTTAGATTTTATATCAAGTCCAGGGTAAATTCACCAAATTCTTAAACTATCTTGTTTTAATTGTTTTAACTTCCGATTTGAAAATTTGGAATCCTGAGAAATATTTTTTCTATGACTCTGAAAAATAACTTCAAGTGGCATTTTTTTTCCTGAGGATAAAGTAGATATATTGTGATTGCTTTAATTGAGTTTATTTGTGTGATTGACTATAATAAAAAATATTCTAACTTAATTCAGTTTATTAAAGGAGTATGGATTAAATATTTTGAAATATGCTAAGTCTTTTAAACTATTTCTAGAGTTTTTAAATAAAAGTTTTAAAAGTGTAAGCAATACATAATCTGTGTGTGTATGTCCTCCTGCCCCCCATCATCTCATAAGACCCTCTTTCCTTGTTCCATTTTGTAAACATGAGTTGCTTATGGCTTGTGTACTGAAAATGCTGCCAGGAAGTAGGGTGAGCAAAAGTTCTTTTCCCATGACCCTCACTCTAATGTTGTTCCAAGGGTTCCCTACTTGGAAATGCCTTGATAACCACATTCATTCCTGACACACCCCACCCCCAACACACACAAAACTACTGAGTGCCATCTGACCCCTAGTCCAGCTGCAGCTTTTTAAAACACTAGTGGAGAAGGCTTTTACCTAGGGCAGTGAATATGAGATTTTTTTTTGTGATGTGTTGCATGTGAATAGACAAAAACCATTTTTTAAAGATTGAATTACTTGGGGTTGTTCTACAAGCTAAAAGTTGATTAGTGTGTGTTTTTTTCTCTAGTTTCAGACTTACTAAAGTTAGTGCGTGTGTATGTGTGTTCATCCTTTTTGTATAATTTCTGGAATTTTTCCTTCTGACAGTGAAATCTAAAATGTTAAAACACTCTTTAGATTCTGTTGTCCTATAACTTTTATCATGCATATAAGTTTTTTAAAGACCAGGTTATGCTGGTCACCATCCCCTAATTCTTATTTGATGCACTCAATTTCTTCCTTTGGAATAGAGGGTAGAGAAACGTATTTATTTATTAAATTCTAGGTCTCTGAATTTCTCTAATCTTCCCACCAACAGTGAACTAAGGAGTAGCATTCTTTTTTTTTTTTAAGATTTATTTATTTATTTGAGAGAGCGAGAATGAGAGAGAGTACATGAGAGGGGGGAGGGTCAGAGGGAGAAGCAGGCTCCTCGCTGAGCAGGGAGCCCGATGCGGGACTCGATTCCGGGACTCCAGGATCATGACCTGAGCCGAAGGCAGTTGCTTAACCAACTGAGCCGCCCAGGCGCCCAGGAGTAGCATTCTTTATGTTTAGAAAATGAGACTGCGAGGAAGAGATTAAGTAATTTGCTCAAGGTCACACAAAGCTAGTCAATCACGGAACTAGGATTTAAACCTGTCTGACACCAAAGCACTCTTCTTTGCTATTTGATAATATTGTTCAAGCTGAGAACACTAGTTTTATGTTCGAGGGGCAAGAGAATGGGGAGTGGAGAGGAAAAATGACTAGAAGGCAGAGTTTTTTCATATGGAATGGTTTTTGAAGGTGAAGAAGGCTGGGACCAGAAAGCGTAAGATAAAGGGTTGGCCAGGTAAGCTCCTGGTATCGGCTGTGGTCCCGTGTCAGACTGCTACTCTAGGTAGGATTCCATGACTGCTACAGTTTGACAGAGGGTTGGTTTGGAGCTTGACTTACTGGATTATTTAAATATATATAAATATATATATGTGTATATATATATAAAATAAAGGGGGGGTACTTGTGGTTATACTGTATTTTTCCTGTCCTAAGGAGACAAAAGCTGACAGGGTTATGTATGAAGCATAGTTATTCCTGGAGCAAGGACATGAGTTTTCATTCCAATCCCATGATGGGCTTGTGTGGAAAAGCAGACAGATTTATTTCAGAGACTACAAGGCCACTTTGCAGAGCACATGTTATGAGAGAGGGAAGAAGGAGCCTTGTTCTTATATACCATTCTGTGATGCCTCTTCAAAACCTGTGGCATGTGAAGGTCAAGTGTGTGGGATAAAGGGAACTCCATTTTTGCAGACTGTTCCCTGTTAGGGCATGTCCACCATGTAACTGACCTTTATGTATCCCTTGACTTCTCTCTGCAGGCCCTAGCCTAGATTGGAGAACCCTGAGAGCCTTAGTTTCCTTGTCCTGTTTCAGTTACTAGGAATCTGAATTAGGGCACGCTAGTTAACTGCTTCAAGCCTAAATGAAAGTGTTAGAGGACCCATGTTACTGACATGCTGCCCAGAAAGCAGATTTCTCTGCGTGAAGACTTTTACCCATGATGTTCCATTGTGAAAGTAGAGATTAATTTTGGTAAAGTAATTTAGTATGTGAAGTACTTATTTTGATCTGAAAATTGTTATTTTGTTCTTAACTAAGTTGAGAACAAGCATCATATTGCATTTGTCCTAGTGACTGCAGTGTGCAGTTCTGGCAGGCCCAGCTTAGAGAGAAATCCGTAGGTGGTCTGCTTTAACCTGAGACTTCTAATATTTTACTTTTCTTTTCTCTTTAGAGGAAATCTTAGTGATCTCTTTAGGAAACAAAAAGCAAAGGGCAGCTGTTATGAACAAAACTTGTAGGTAGTTTTCTTTCCTTAAGCTAGCTGCTGCTCATGCTTGTACTAAATTACTGCCGGTGGGGGCGCCTGGGTGGCTCAGAAGGTTAAGCGTCTGCCTTCAGCTCAGGTCATGATCCCAGGGTTCTGGGATTGAGCCCCACATCGGGCTCCCTGCTGAGCGGGGAGCCTGTTTCTCCCTCTCCCTCTGCCTGCCGCTCCCCCTGCTTGTACTCTCTCTAATAAAAAATAAAAAATCTTTAAAAAAGTTACAGCTGGTGGACCTGGAGCTGTAACCCTTGGCTTCTGACTTTCTGTCCAGTTATACGTGATAATCCAAAGTCTGCATATTTTGAAGTTCCATGAGGCACAAATGTTTGTTATGTTAGGTGAGCATTTTAATTCTAAATTTTTGAGTTAATTCCCTTTAGAACTACTTATAACTGGATGATAAAAAGGGTGTGAGTGAAATCTCAACTGGTCAATTTGGGACACTTTGAAAAACTTTCTCACCAAATTGGTAAGATTCCTGGTGCATTAACCACAGTAGTTAAGTCTATTATGTATAAATATAGGTCTTTGCAAGTCACTGTGAACAAGGGCACTAGTAGATTGTGGAGGAACATTGAAGAACTCTTCATCAGTTTGGAACTGAAAGTAGAAATCAGACATGTTTAAGATCTTTAGTGTAAGGGGAAAGAAAGAACTAAATAAAAGATCTTTCATGAAACACATGCTAATTTTGATTTTAATAAAGTATACTCTGTTGAGGATGGCCTCATTTCATCTGAGAAACCAACTGGTACTTTAAGGAACTTTGAGTTCAGGCCATGTCTGTCTTTTTTTTTTTTAACATACAGTGTTTTATTGGTTTCAGATGTACACTACGGTGATATAACACTTCCGTACATCACCTGGTGCTCATCACAATAATGCACTCCTTTAATCCCCATCACCTGTATCACCCAGTTTGTCCCCCTTTGGTAACCATCAGTTGTTCCCTATAATTAAGAATCTGTTGCTTGATTTGTCTTCCTCTTTCTGCTTGCTCATTTGTTTTGTTTATTAAATTCCACATATGAGTGAAATCATATGGTATTTGTCTTTCTCTGACTGATTTCACTTATCATAATACTCTGTAGTTCCATCCATATCATTGCACATGGAGACCCTGTCTATCTTTATGTTGATTCTTTTTTTTTTTTTAAAGATTTTATTTATTTATTTGAGACAGAGAGAATGAGAGAGACAGAGAGCACATGAGAGGGGGGAGGGTCAGAGGGAGAAGCAGACTCCCCGCTGAGCAGGGAGCCCGATGCGGGACTCGATCCTGGGACTCCAGGATCATGACCTGAGCCGAAGGCAGTCGCTTAACCAACTGAGCCACCCAGGTGCCCCTTTATGTTGATTCTTGATTACCTCTTTTCTCCCTGGCTTAGTTCCAATTCCATACTTGTAGGAAATAAACTGTGAAAACATTAGGCTTAGATTACTTGATTCAGCTTAGCTCTAAAGAAGATTGCTTAACAGTAGAATGCAAAATTGGGAAACATTTCTTTTAGATATATTAAAAGATATTATCATTTCTGTTGGTGATATTTTAGTTTTAGCATATTACTTTCCATACATTCCGAGAACATTATTACTAAAATGGGAGAGGAAACATATACCCAGATCTAAACACCTACCCCTCTTTCCTTATATGACTAATCAGTTTATAATTCCATTCTGCTTGTCACAAAGCCAAAATTTCTTTCAAGTGTTTTTCATTTACTTTATTTCATAATATTCCATAACATATTTGTTTTCATATAAAAACATTAATAAAAAGTGCAGTGCTTAGCCTATGTTACTCCACTACAGGATATACATATCCTGTTTTAAGAAGGCTATTATTAAAGGATCTTACTATATCCTTTTAGTCTCATTCATCTGTTTATGCAAAACTAAGTGCCTTTTATGTATTATGTCCAGATCTCTTTGTTAAACAGTGAACAAAATAGGCAAAAGTGTGTACTTTCATTGAAATTATATTGTAATTGGAGGAGACAAATTAATGCCTACATTATGTCATAGGTCAGATAGTAGTAAATGCTCGTGAGGACAATAAATCCCGGAGATTACGTCTAAGAGTGTGTGTGTGTGTGTGTGTGTGTGCATATGCCCGTTCCTCAGGGGTGGCTGTGCTTCTGAATAGTTGTCAGGAGAGGCCATACTGGGAAAGTAACTTTTGAAGACCTGAAGGGAGGAAGGGAGTAGTGAGGCTATGTTTAGATAATTAGTGCACCAAATTCTTACGTTTCATTTTCAGTAATGTCTCACTTTAGTGCTTTTTAACTAGTTGGTATACTATTATCACTCATCTTGCACTAACTTTGAATATCTGGAGGTGATTCTAAATTTAGTGGTTTGATAAGTTGACAAACATTCCTCAGATCTGTTTGACTGTGGTTAAAGAAAGTTCCATTTTCAGTGTCTTTAATCTTGCCAAGTAGTCTGACATTCTAAATTCACTCTTGTTCTTACCAAAGTGTCTGGATGATAGGAAGTAGGATCTTTGTAGACTGAGAGATGTAGAAATTGCATAGATAAGGAAGTTAATAATACCTTTTGATTGATTAAATGAGCCTTATATGGGAAAGTTTTGATAAAAGGAACTACTTTGTTAATTTTTTCATCTTCTTTTTTCTCTCTCTCTTTTTTAAAGATTTTATTTATTTATTTGAGAGAGAGAGAATGAGAGAGAGCACATGAGAGGGGGGAGGGTCAGAGGGGGAAGCAGACTCCCTGCCGAGCAGGGAGCCCGATGCGGGACTCGATCCCGTGACTCCAGGATCATGACCTGAGCCGAAGGCAGTCGCTTAACCGACTGAGCCACCCAGGCGCCCCAATTTTTTCATCTCTTGAATCATAACATTATCAATAAAAAACTCTTTTATGTGTACTTAACTATTTTAGGATTGTACTTAACTATTTTAGGATTTATTGCATTTGCAACTGATGCAGGGTTAAAATTTACTCTTGCTTAAGCAAAGGATTTCTCCACAGATAGTGCAAATCCATAGCACAAGGATTTGTTTGCAGGAAAACTGTCAAGTATTTAGGAAAAATATCTTCTAAGCCCTTTAGAAACCCATTTACATGTAAGTGAAATGCTGATTATGTATCAGGTTTACTACTCAATAAAGCTAAAACCCCAAGGACTTCTACTTGGTCAATACTTTTTTTTTTAAGATATATTTTATTTATTTATTTATTTATTTATTTATTTATTTATTTATTTATTTATTTATTTAGTTGACAGAGAGAGAGACAGCGAGAGAGGGAACACAAGCAGGGGGAGTGTGAGAGGGAGAAGCAGCCTTCCTGCTGAGCAGGGAGCCCGACGCGGGGCTCGATCCCAGGACCCTGGGAACTTGACCTGAACTGAAGGCAGGCGCTTAACGACTGAACCACCCAGGCGCCCCGGTCAATATTTATTACCTTGGTTTGAGGGGATGTGACTAAAGATATACAAAATTTAATTTCATTGTAATCTAATAATTTAGGTGGTAAGTTAGCCTGATGTTCATTGTAATTTTTGGTAATATTGCTATTATAGCAGATACAAGTCACTCACAGGCAGGATTTCTAGGGATTCTCAGAATAGTCTGTATATACTCTTCACTATTCTGATGTAGTTTAAGTTACTACATCAATCAGCTGAAGACAGTGCTTACCCCTGCCAAAGACCTGTGGCAACTAGTACAAAAACTTCATTTATTCTAAAAGTTGCTGACCTTGAATCACAATGGTCTGGCTTCCTACACTGCACAGCATTGGAGCTAAATGCGAATCTTAAGTTATAGAGAATTTTCTGTATTTCAAAAATTGTGGTCAGGGAGCATGTGGAACAAACAAAAACAGCAATACATAACTTCATTCCTTAGTTGTATAATTTTTTTTTTTAATTTTTAATTTTTAATTTTTTAAAATTTTTTTATTGTTATGTTAATCCCCATACATTACATCATTAGTTTTAGATGTAGTGTTCCATGATTCATTGTTTGTGCATACACCCAGTGCTCCATGCAGAACGTGCCCTCCTCAATACCCATCACCAGGCTAACCCATCCTCCCCCAACCCCCAGAACCCTCAGTTTGTTTTTCAGAGTCCATCATCTCTCATGGTTCGTCCACCCCTCCGATTTCCCCCCCTTCATTCTTCCCCTCCTGCTATCTTCTTCTTTTTTCTTAACATATATTGCATTATTTGTTTCAGAGGTACAAATCTGAGATTCAACAGTCTTGCACAATTCACAGCGCTTACCAGAGCACATACCCTCCCCAGTGTCTATCACCCAGTCACCCCATCCCTCCCACCCCACCCCCCACTCCAGCAACCCTCAGTTTGTTTCCTGAGATTAAGAATTTTCATTCTGAAAATAGACTTACAGTGCTTGATTATCTTGTTTGTTATCTGGAGAGGCCTTGTTAACATATTGTGCACAAGCCCCCTGTTTCAGTATTTCTAGGAATGTCCGGTGGCTCACACACCTACCTGCTGGCAGCAGCCCCTCCAGCTCTTGTATTAGACTTGGAGCCTCTGCCAGAAACAAGCCCAAGGGACTGGGTGGCATGAAGACTTCAGGCCCTTTAAATAAAACCAAGGAATGAGAAGTTAAGCTAGAGAGAATGGATTTATTTCCCCCTCTCCTAGCAGTCAGGGACAACACAGATTGCATATATCTAAAACAGACTTTTCATGGCGTTAGGTTTCTGTGGTATTTAGAGATAGGAGAAGGCAATGGAAGGAGTGCCCTGTGTGCTATTTTGTTAGGCTATTAGCTTCTCGAGGTTAGGGATAACGCTTTTCTTCACCTGACAGTTCAAATGCTCTGAAAGGTGCAGTTGTTCAGTGTGACTGAACAAAGTATAAAATATAAAAATACGTGGTGTACAGTTTTTATATTTTAATGTCTTTAAAATTGGGTGGGGGGCTTACAATTTAGCCTTTTTTTTTTTAAACAGTTTAGCATCTTAGAATGTATGAACTGTGCTATATAAAAAATCACCTTAAAATTTTGGTACATGGCTGAGGAAACGATATTCGTAAGTTTTGAAGCAACAAGACAAAAATACCAGGTCAAAGGAGCTGAAAACCACATATGTATTTAAGTTTTTGAACTGAATGGTGACCTAATCATGGACTGGCTGTGTGCTGCCTAAGAAAAACCTGGCATTAAATCATGTGTGTCATTTGTATGAGAAGTCCCTTTTATTTGCAGCAATAAAATAATTAGAGACAATGTGCCTTCCAGAGAGTGGGAAGCTGTACAACCAGACTTAGTTGCACAAGTTGACACAGTTGGAATTCCTCAGCTCTGGTTGCTAAATAAGTCTTAGCTGTTCAGAATCACAGCAGGCAGTTTCTGACGGTACAGATCTTGGCGTGTGTACATGTTGGTAACTCAAACAGCATGGCATTTATGTGAATGAGTTTTCTTTTGAAATAAAGGATTTGAGGTTCATCTTTATGCTTTCTGATGAATGTAATCAATCACGCCAAAAGAGAACAATACTTTAAATATGATGTGTATGTTCCTCAAAGCCACACAGGCATTTTTATGAATGACCATTCCACGTAAATGCACAGTACGCCAGCAGTTAAAATAGTTACATAATGGAGAGATATGGTATGGGAATGAAGGATTTTTTTTTTTAAGTGAGAAAAATAAAGGAAAATTGTAAATGATCCTGTTTTGAAAAAAATTGTTTTACTGAGTTAAGCCTTATATGGTAGAATTGTAAGTGTAAGAGGAATATTTATTTAAGGTGGTGTAGAAAGAAGTTTGACCTGGACACAGCAGATTAAGATTCCAGGCCTAATTCTATTGCTCGGATAAGTCACTTAACCTTAGGCCTTAGTTTCATCATCTGTGAAATGGTGGTAATTACTCAGTCTGTTTCCCCAGTAGGGTTCTAGTGAGATAAAGGGGTGTAATTATGATTTGAAAAATCTCATCGTATGTATTGAAGGTGGTGAATGGCTGTAGTCAATAAATTTATTAAGAGCAGAATACTTGGAATTTAGAACAAAACAGTAATAAAACAGTGTATCCCATCAAAATTGTCTCTTGTGATACCTTAAAGATGGAGTAAGTGGGGGATTGGCTATAAAGGTGTACGATGGAATCTACAATGTTAAAGTGTAGCTTTCTTGAAATAGTCTGAAAAAAATTGCTTTAGTGTTTCAAAATGGGGTAGGACAGCAGAAAAATGGTCTGTAAACATGTAGGATAACAAGTCTATTGAAAGCAACTTACAAAAACTTTGTGTGCATGGAGAATAATGATCTTTGTGCCTTTAATTCTGGGGTAGCCCAAAGTCCATCCTGTTTTACAGAGTTGCTCTTTTCTGTTTCTTTTTGGAACACCAGGCATGATGCCAGCACACTTCCACATCTTGTATAAGATAGAGGCTTATGTATTTGCCTTTCAATTACTATTCATAATCAAATATTTCTAATCTTTAAGAGGATGTTAGTCATGTAGCTATATGAAAAAATTCTTTTCCCATGACCATATTGTTCATGTATAGCCATGTTATTACATGATATTGTACACTTTTGTTTGGCCAAAGAACATCAATAAAAATACAGTAGTGAGAAACCCAAATATGTTGTCACAAACATAGCCAGCCATTTAAGCTATGCACACATTCTTAACTTGGTCATTCGATTTCAGTTGTGCTTAGAAAATTTTTGGAGGTTCATATACATTAGCTTATTTCTTCGCTTGGTTAAACAGATTTCATTATTCAGTCCAGGAATGTTTTTCTTAAGGAATGCTGGAATGTGCAGAAATCTATTAACCATTGAGACAGTACTTTGAAGTTTTAATAATCTGTCACTGAGGGAATATGAGTGTTTTTATAACTTTTATTAATGTATATGGTGCTAAGCGCTGATGGAAAACATGCACTTAAGTAAATGGTAAATTTACCTTTTGGGATAGAAACAGTTTGACTGTAATGATGTTTGTTACCACTTTAGTATTTCCTTGGTCGGCAGGTACTTTAGCTACATTAAATTTGCTGCCAACATATAATAGTGAGTTATCTTAAATCCTGAGAGGCGAGCTTAATGTAGATTTATAGTAATCAAAAGCCAACTATAACATATTATTCTAGTCATTGGTTTCCTCTGGAAAAATTATCTATCACAATTATAACTACTATTATCAAGCTCATACTGTGTGCTGTGCTGAGCCCTTCACATGCATGATTTCATTTGGTTATTATAACAATGAAGTGGGTATATTATTATCCTATTTAACAGATAGGTAAATTGAAACTTGAAGAGTTTAAGTAACCACTCCACAAAGCAAAACTGAGAGTTTTAACTAGTAGGCTTCCTGACATCAGAATCCTTGCTCTTAATTTTTTAATGGGACTTCTTTGTATTAGACGATGATATAGGAACTAAAACTCCGCACTTTCTCTCTAATGATTTAAGTTTGTGGAACTCTTAATTTTTTTTGACTGAATGTTCTCCTCATCAAGCTTGATTAGACTACCAGAATCATTATTTTTAGAGTCGGATTTCTTCTAAGGCAATGGTGAGATTTTAGGTTAGCACCTAAAAACATCTGGGCTGCTTTTGTCAGCTTCCACTGCTTTGCTTTTTGCCCAGCTTTCCAAAATATCTTAAATGAAAGAAACTTCTAGCTATTCTCTGTGGCTCCTCAGATTTCATGTACTTGATTTGATGTCCAGATCATTAGGTGTGTTGTTTTGCTGGGGCTCTGGTTTTTCTCCATTCCTCTTAGCACCTTTTATAGCTAGAGGCAAGTCTGTGAGTAAATCATTTCTTATCTGGAATTGATTTTTGCCAGTCCTGGAAAAGCCTTAGTTTACCTTTCCTAAATACTCTGAATTCCTGCATTCTGTTGGTTTATTGTCAACTTCCTTTGCTGGATGCAGTAAAGACTGGAGAGGTTCTCTGCCCTCCACAGGCTTACTGTTTGGTGTGGGTTATGGGGCTTAGACACAAATATGTATAATAATAGAATGCAAAATTGTAGGGTATGTCAATAGACATCCAAAAAGGAGGTATATTATAGTGATGTAGTACTTCTCAAAATTTTCTGTTAGAGGAGGGGAAAGTATACCCTCAGTTTGAGGACATGGCCCAAACTGGCTGCTTTGATGGAAGTAACAAGGTATAAGTTAAGTCCTTTGATTCTTGCTTTACTCACAATATGTGCTTTTTAAAAAATGTGAAACAGGATAAAACTATTTAACATCCATTTTCCCAGTTTTATAATGAACGTTACAGCACCAGGAAGCTTTGTGACTCCTAACGTACTGCTGTGTGTGATAAGGTATGTTAGTATTTGGTATGTGTAAGCCAGCAGGTGTGTTGCTCTGGTTGGATTATTTAGGGGTGGCTTTTAGATTAATCTAGAGAGGCAGGTTTTAAAGGTGCTTCAGAAGGACTGGAAGAAGCTATGTGCTGCATTCTCAAGTATAGCCAACTGCTCTTTGGAGGTCTGAGGAAGCTTCACAGTGGAGCTGTGAGTACTTCTTTATTTGAAGACATCTGAAGGTCCTGACAGAAAGCAAAGGGATGTTTCTCCAGCATAGGGAATAACTTCATCCATGTTGAGAGAGTTCAAGTTTAGAGTGGTTTGTTTGGCAGGCATATTGAGGATGCAAAGAAGTTTGAGAAAAAAGATAGCCTGAAAAACCTAGAAGAAAGATGATATGCTTGAATTGCGTCGTAGGTAACAATTTAGTGTGGTGCTTTAAGAAGGAAATTTTACCTAGTCCAATCATGATTTAACCACAAATGTGTTTGGTATATGATACCAAGAAGGGGCTGATTGAAAAAGCAAGTTTTAAAAGTTAGTAATAGGCTGCTATGTGACGTGTAAGGTAAAGTAACACCAGATACTCTTCCCAGTCATTATCTTGGATAGATACATACTTCAGGTAGTCAAAAGAAAAGTGGGCTGGAGGTGAGGGTAGAGCAATAAAACACTTCACATTGCTGAGTCTGCTGATAAGACTGTAAGTTGTAGATGCCTGGCAAGTAGTATGGAATGAGTGATTGGACTAGGGAGAGGTCATGGGTGGGAAAGCAGACCAGGAAGCCCACAAAAACATGCCAGCCCATCATGTGTTGCTCGGAAGCTTAGGAAAGCAACAACGTTCTCCATGTTGGGTAATTCCATGTTTTTTAACTTAAATAATAAAAAAAAAAAGGCAAGAGGGATATTTTATTCAATTTTGCTTGGAAGTCCAGCATTCAGACTTAAAATCACCATGGAGGAGTTGCCTGCATATAAATACACAGCACTTTTTAAAAGAAAACAAGTATTGAGGTAAAACAACGTGACTAAAGACAAGCCCTCCTGAAGGAAAGAGCGTGAGGAAGAGAAAACTCGAAGGCAGAAAAGGGGTGCCTACTGAGGAAGGGAGAGAATCCTGAGAAACTGCAGTGTGCCATTGTTTCCTTACCCTTCCTTTTTCAAGCTTTATTCCCCAGGGTAGAAAGATGGGTGGTTTATTTCATCCTTTGAACTTTTCTATTTTTACCTTCACTTCGAGCAGCAGTGAAGTCTTCGTGGGTTTTCGTTTTTAATTTTTATGGAATTTGTAGCTTTATTGAAACTGTGGATAAAATCTGCCCAACTGTTGGTTCCTGTTTGTTTTTAGGTTGGAATCTTCTGGAACTACTTGCCAGACACATATCATTTATGGGATTACAAACTGTTTGGTCTTAGAGGCCAGCACTATTTATTTTCACTGAAGCTGTCCTGAAGATAGTAATTTAATTTGCAGACTAAATACGTTGTGCTTACAATGAAAATATTTCATATTCTGCATTTGCCATCTTAATAAATAGTGGTTTAATAGTTAACATTTGTTGAGAACCAGTATTTCAAGTTTGTTCTGTTCTGTCCCAGACACTATGCTAAGCCAGTTTCACGTAATATTCATGACAGTCTTGCAAGGGTTTACTATCTTTCTTTTGTACATGTGGAACCTGAGATTCAGAGAGGCTAAGTGCTTGCTCTAAGACATATTGCAGTAGATGGAGGTCCCTGGATTGGCGACCATGTCTTTTAGACTCTTGTGCACACTTAATTCACGACGTGAAAGAATGATTGATTCTAATGAAAGACTTCTTCCCAGATCTGAGTACGTTCATCACATAAGACTTCAGTTTATCACTGAAAACAGATGCTTTGACTTACACTGCCTGCCACAAGGGTGCATGTATCCAAAACAGGATGCAGAAGTAATACCCTGGATACACATCTGTTATAGAAATGAATGAGGCCATCTAAAGCTAGGCCAGCTTTACAGTGCCAAAACGGTGTTGTTCCATCCTCAAACACGGCAAGTTAATTTAGTGGCCTGGAGTAGTCTGTTCTTTTTGCGTTTCCAGAGGGATGAAGAACAGCATCAGTACCCCATTGCCCCTTGGTGATTTTTGTCTCCAGTGATCTCCTGTGAACATGGCTGTTGCTACGTGGCAGCATTTCTCAAGGCTCACAAGGAAAGATCTTTGATCCCATTACTGCAAGTCACTCAATTTCACTTTAGCTCAACATAACACATATTGAGCAATTACTGTTACTAAGCTTT
>NW_027786119.1:0-288 GCF_054177405.1 Leptonychotes weddellii | reverse complement strand
TATTTTCATGTTATTCCCTTTGTCTCAGCATTACCTAATTCCAAAACAAATTGATAGAGAGCTGTACTTCAAATTAATTGTACTATTCTTTTTTTTTTTTTTTTAAAGCTTTTATTTATTTATTTGACAGAGAGAGAGATAGCGAGAGCAGGAACACAAGCAGGGGGAGTGGGAGAGGGAGAAGCAGGCTTCCCGCTGAATAGGGAGCCCGATATGGGACTCGATCCCAGGACCCTGGGACCATGACCTGAGCCGAAGGCAGACGCTTAACGACTGAGCCACCCAGGC
>NW_027786118.1:0-288 GCF_054177405.1 Leptonychotes weddellii | reverse complement strand
TAAATTATAATCATCAGGCTGATTCACGACCATATTAACTACTGATCTCTCAAGTTTTTGTATCAGACCCTTGATTTTTATTGAAAGAGAAGGTCAAGACCTGTAGAAATAATCTTGTTTGTTTTTGTAAAACCACCAATTAGGGCCCTGACCATTATTATTATTTTTTTTATTATATACACTATTCTGTGAAAAGAGGAATGTGAAAAATTACCTTGTATTAACTGTTGTGAAATAATGTTATATTTTCTTTTCACCAAAACATGAAAATTTTGTTTTCTTTTTTAC
>NW_027786117.1:0-288 GCF_054177405.1 Leptonychotes weddellii | reverse complement strand
TCCATAGAAGAGTTACAGAAAGACCTAGGAAGAATTTAATATCAAATATGTAAACTTCAAACAGAGGGAGAGTCTCCCCTTTTTACAAGCATTCTGTCCTTCCATAGGTGTCCAAGCCTATTTTACAGGCTTGTAAATACTGATATTTTAGTCATTTAAAATAGAGCATTTAAAAAAATACCTTGAATTTTACATTCTTTTTTTGATACAATTCAACATACTGATTATACTCTAGAAATAATTTGGGCTTTGCTTGCCGTTCTCCCCCTAAAACTTTATACAGCAGAG
>NW_027786116.1:0-288 GCF_054177405.1 Leptonychotes weddellii | reverse complement strand
GATCTCCATCCCTTCACTTTCAGTCTGGATCTATCTTTAGGTTCAAAATGAACCTGTCTTGTAGACATCATATGGATTGGTCCTGTCTTTTTATCCAATCTGCAGTCCTGTGCCGTTTTATGGGAGTGTTTAGGCCATTCACGTTGAGAGTGATTATTGAAGGATATGGATTAATTGTCATCATGTTGCCTGTGAAGACAGTGTTTTTATAGATTGTCCCTGTAAATTTCTGTTGTAGATCACTCTTGGGGTCTTTCTCCTTTTATAGAACCACCCTTAATATTTCTT
>NW_027786115.1:0-288 GCF_054177405.1 Leptonychotes weddellii | reverse complement strand
TCAGTTTTTCATCAATTTCTACTAAAAAAAGTTTGCATGAATTTTAATTAGGCTTGCATTGAACATATAGATTATTCTGGGAATAATTCGGTCAGAATAATATTCAGTATTGCAGTCCATAAATATGGCATATCTCTTCCTTTACTAACTCTTCAGTTTCTCTCAAAAATATTTTGTGATTTTCATTGTATAGGTATTGTACTTATTTTGTTAAACTTAACTCTATTTCATGTTTTTGATACTCCTTTAAATAATATAAAAATACTTTTATGTATCCAATAATTTATT
>NW_027786114.1:0-288 GCF_054177405.1 Leptonychotes weddellii | reverse complement strand
TTTAAGATATGTAACATAATGATTTAATATATGTATATATTGCAAAATGATTACCATAGTAAGATTAGTTAACATCCATTACCTCACATAGACATTCACACCTCATATATTAAAACAGGTTTTAAATAATGTCCAGGATTTTTCTTAGTTTGGGTTTTCATTTTAAATTCTTCTGAACTATTTCCTTTCTCTTCCCCCATGTATCTCCAAGCCCACTCCAAAGAAATAACTGTTAACAGTATTTTAGATAGCCTTCTGGAATTTCTTATGTATATATAAACTCCCGCA
>NW_027786113.1:0-288 GCF_054177405.1 Leptonychotes weddellii | reverse complement strand
CCACCCACTTTCATGGGACCAACTCCTACATAGCTTTTGGGTCTCACCTGAAATATTACTTCCTCAACTAAATATTTCCTCTCCTCCCGAATGAGGTTAGGACCTCCTGTTATTGTCTCCCATAGCTTCTTGAATTTCTCCTTTAAAATATTTATCACATTTAGGGGTGCCTGGCTGGCTCAGTTGGTAGAGCATCCGACTCTTGATCTCGGGGTTATGAGTTCAAGCCCCACATTGGGTGTAGAGATTACTTAAAAATAAATAGAAAATAAATCTGTAAAAAATATT
>NW_027786112.1:0-288 GCF_054177405.1 Leptonychotes weddellii | reverse complement strand
GGACTGCTTCATAGGAACTTGAGAAGAATGTGTATGCTGCTGATGTTGGATCAAGTAGTCTATAGATGTACATTATATCCATATATGATGATGTTGAGTTCAGTTATGTCCTTACTGATTTTTTCCCTGCTGAATCTATCCATTCCTGATAGAGGTGTGTTGAAGTCTCCAATTCAATAATATTGGATTGTGCTGGGGGTGGAGCAAGATGGCGGAGGAGTAGGAGACCTGGATTTCGTCTCCTCTCAGGAATTCAGCTGGATAGGGATCAAACCATTCTGAACACCT
>NW_027786111.1:0-288 GCF_054177405.1 Leptonychotes weddellii | reverse complement strand
TACTGATATACCATAATTTTGCCAATAAAAAATGTAAGACAATGAAACAACATGATCCCTTGTGCTGGAGAAGGAAAGGCTTCTAAGGTTCATGGTCTCTAATCTTATTCACGCCTGTGGCACCTGAAATCCAGAGGTGGTGATCACCACGCAAGGCACATAGTTACCTCGTGGCATGGCTGGGGTTAAAGGTCAAGCTATCTGCCTCTTTCTGCTTTCCACTTTGCCTTAACAAAATATTCAGGAACATTAGATTCTCTCTCTCACCCCCAGATAAGATATCCGGTG
>NW_027786110.1:0-288 GCF_054177405.1 Leptonychotes weddellii | reverse complement strand
TGGGTGGCTCAGTTGGTTAAGCGACTGCCTTCGGCTCAGGTCATGATCCTGGAGTCCCTGGATCGAGTCCCGCATCGGGCTCCCTGCTCGGCAGGGAGCCTGCTTCTGCCTCTGACCCTCCCCCCTCTCATGTGCTCTCTCTCTCTCATTCTCTCTGTCTCAAATAAATAAATAAAATCTTTAAAAAAAAAAAAAAGAATTTCTAGAATGCAATTACAAAATTTTCAAAGAGGGAATATAATTTCTACTTAAACTAGTTATTACGTAAGGACAATTGAGAGAAGTACT
>NW_027786109.1:0-3396 GCF_054177405.1 Leptonychotes weddellii | reverse complement strand
ATTTGAATTTCCCTGATGGCTAATGATGATGAACATTTTTTCATGTGTCTGTTAGCCATTTGTATGTCTCCTTTTGAGAAGTGTCTGTTCATGTCTTCTGACCATTTTTTGAGTTGATTATTTGTTTTTTTGAGTTTGAGAAGTTCTCTATAGATCTTGGATACCAGCCCTTTGTCTGTAGTGTCATTTGCAAATATCTTCTCCCATTCTGTGGGTTGCCTCTTTGTTTTGTTGACTGTTTCCTTTGCTGTGCAGAAGCTTTTTATCTTGATGAAGTCCCAAAAGTTCATTTTTTCTTTTGTATAATTTGCCTTTGGAGATGTATCTTGAAAGAAGTTGCTGTGGGTGATGTCAAAGAGGTTACTGCCTATGTTCTCCTCTAGGATTTTGATGGATTCTTGTCTCACATTGAGGACTTTCATCCATTTTGAGTTTATCTTTGTGTATGATGTTAGGGAATGGTCGAGTTTCATTCTTCTGCATGTGGCTGTCCAATCTTCCCAGCACCATTTATTGAAGAGACTGTATTTTTTCCATTGCATGTTTTTTCCTGCTTTGTCAAAGATTATTTGACCATAGAGTTGAGGGTCCATATCTGGGTTCTCTATTCTGTTCCATTGGTCTATATGTCTGTTTTTGTGCCAGTACCATGCTGTCTTGGTGATCACGGCTTTGTAATATAGTTTGAAATTGGGCAATGTGATGCCCCCAGCTTTGTTTTTCTTTTTCAACATTTCCCGGGTGATTCGGGGTCTTTTCTGATTCCATACAAATTTTAGGATTGTTTGTTCCAGCACTTTGAAAAATGTCATTGGGATTTTGATCCGGATGGCGTTGAAGGTATAGATTGCTCTGGGCAGCATAGACATTTTAACAATGTTTATTCTTCCAATCCATGAGCATGGAATGTTTTTCCATCTTTTTGTGTCTTCTTCAATTTCTTTCATGAGTGTTCTGTAGTTCCTAGAGTATAGATCCTTCACCTCTTTGGTTAGGTTTATTCTGAGGTATCTTATGGTTTTTGGTGTTATTGTAAATGGAATCATTTCTCTAACTTCTCTTCCTACAGTTGCATTGTTAACATCTTCTGATTCTTATACCTTCAGTCTTTTTTGTTCTCATATTTAAGATGTGTCTCTTACAAGCACCATGGTTGGGTTTTGTTTTTGGTCTGACAACTTTTGGCTTTAAAGTGGTATGTTTAGTCCATTTGCATTTAATGTAATTACTAATATGTTAGGTCATAATCAGTATCTTATTTTTTATTTCTATTTGTTCTGTTATTTATTCCTATTTTCTTTCCCTTTGTTGCCTTCACTGGATCATTTCATTTCCTGCTCTGTTAGCTTACAAAAGATCATTTATCATTTAATGGTCACCCTAAAGATCACAACATGCATTTTTGACTTATTACTGTCTAAAATTACTAAAATCAGCACTTCTTTTAGATATAGGAAAGGACCTTAAATTCTTTAACTTCATTTACTTTCTTTTCTGTCTTTTGTACAATTGTTGTCATATTTTAATTCTACATATATTTTAAACCAAAAAGACATTATTATTATTACTTTTAATATTTTTATCCTTTCTAGTATCATTCATTTATTTTTGCATGTCTCTACTTCCCATCTGGAGTCATTTTCTTTCTGCTTGCATAACTTTCTTCGGTATGATTTTACTGCTGATGTTAAATTATTTTGGTTTTTATCTGTCTGAAAATATTTTTAATTTTTCTTTACTTTTAAAGATATTTTTGCTGAGTGGGCGCCTGGGTGGCTTAGTTGGTTAAGCGACTACCTTCGGCTCAGGTCATGATCCTGGAGTCCCTGGATCGAGTCCCGCATCAGGCTCCCTGCTTGGCAGGGAGTCTGCTTCTCCCTCTGACCCTCCCCCCTCTCATGTGCTCTCTCTCTCCTCTCATCCTCTCTCTCAAATAAATAAATAAAATCTTTAAAAAAAAAAAAAGATATTTTTGCTGAGTATAGTATTCTAAGTTGACAATTATTTTCTTTTTGCATTTAAAAAATGATATTTGTTGGAGAGGAAGGAAAGATGGCAGAGGAGTAAGGGACCCTATTTCAACTGGTCCCCGGAATTGAGCTGGATATCTACCAGACCACTCTGAGCACCCATGAGACTAGCCTGAGATGTAAGAAGATCTGGACCTCTACAAGCAGAATATCGCAGGCAGTTGGTTTTGAGGTATGAAGCAGGGAGCCCTGATTCCGTGGGCAGATATCAGAGGATAAACGGCAGTGGGAGGGTGCCTGGCCGTGGTGATCCTATACCGCTGGTGAGTGACAGCCTCACGCACTGGGGACGGGGCACAATCTCGCAGACCAGTAGCAGTGGGGAAAGGACTTTAGGGCAGCCCCTGGGGCGGAAACCCAGAGTGGCGGGGTCACGCGGGTGAACTAGGAGCGGCTGGCGGTTTTAGAAGCACAAAGGGCAGAGACGTGCCCCAACCTGGAGGCAGGACTGGCGGCGCTGCGGAGGGGCGCACAACCCAGGATGCTGCAGTGTATAGCAGCATGGACAGAAATGGAGATAGTGTGGCCTGGAGAGCTCAATGAAGAAAAGACTGCGATCTCTCTGCTCTGAGGCAGAGGGTTGGAAATGGTCTCTTCTGCTCTGACTCGCAGAAGAGACACGGAAAGCCACCAGGGAAAGCTGCCAGAGAACAAAAGCCCCAAAAACTGATTCCTGCTGAGCCCATCCCCTGCCACAGGGGGGCAGGGCAACTCCACCCAAACAGGGTTGCCTGAGTAACAGCGCGGCAGGCCCCTCCTGCAGAAGACAGGCTAGGAAAACAAGAGGCCAGCAACCCTAAGGTCCCAAGAAAACAGGTGCATCTTGCTTGGGTTCTGGTCAATAATTTGGACTCTATACATTCCCTCAAACACCCATCAACAAAATGACTAGGAGGAGGAACCCCAAAATAGAAAAGACTCAGAGATTAGGACTGATGCTGCAGATTTACAAATGGGTACAGATATAACCAAGATGTCAGAGATGGAATTCAGGCTAGCAATTGTGAAGACAATGGCTAGAATGGAGAAATCAATTAATGGCAACATAGAGTCTCTAAGGGCAGAAATGAAAGCTGAATTTGCAGAACTTAAAAATGCTATCAATGAGATCCAATCTAATCTAGATAATCTAACAGCTAGGGTAAGTGAGGCAGAAGAACGAATAAGTGACCTGGAAGACAATATAATAGATAAAAAGGGAAAAGAGGAGGCCAGGGAAAAACAACTCAGAATCCATGAAAATAGAATCAGAGAAATAAGTGACACCATGAAGCGTTCCAATGTCAGAATAATTGGAATCCCGGAGGGAGTGGAGAGAGAGAGAGGACTAGAAAATGTATTTGAGCAAATTGTAGCTGAGAACTTC
>NW_027786108.1:0-288 GCF_054177405.1 Leptonychotes weddellii | reverse complement strand
TTCCCGGGAGGACACAGTCTCTGCCTTCCAGGAGGCCTGTGTTTGCCTGCCTCACTACATATGTCTGGGACACGCCGTGAGCTGGGTCGGGGGCCCAGGGCTGAGGGTTCAGGATGCTCCCGTGTGAGGATCAGTGTGAGCCACAGATGGACCACAGCAGCCAGGCGGAGGGGGACTGAGGCCACGGGCAGGAAGCTTCCTCTGTGTTCTTGTGTTATTAGCAGGGGTCAAGTAGTTCAGAATAAACTAGTCAGATCTAATTTGGGGCCAGGGAATTTTTTAAATGGG
>NW_027786107.1:0-288 GCF_054177405.1 Leptonychotes weddellii | reverse complement strand
GGGACGTTGTGCAGGTGTCCAGCACAGCTCTGCTCGTCACCCCTGCCCGGGAGGGACGTGGAGGGCTGGCCAGCGCTGGCCAAGGGGGACACTCATGCCCAGAACGAAATTTCAAGAGGTCACCCCCAAAAAACCCACCAATAATGAAAATAATATTTTAATGCAATTAAAAAAAAATCTACATTAATGCAAAAAATCCATAATGAACAAAATGTCAATATTTTAAGTAAAAACGGGCTGTTTGTCTTGCGACCCCCCGCGTTTCTGTGCAGCCAGAAGATCTGATTC
>NW_027786106.1:0-288 GCF_054177405.1 Leptonychotes weddellii | reverse complement strand
TCTCCTAGATAGAGGGTGTGTTCCTACCAATAAATGCCCTATTGTCATCAGAGCCCGAAGTTGTATAATCAATTCTGTGATGCCTCAGAATTGTTGATGGCTGAATTGTTATGTAAATGTAACTTCCATGACCAGGGACTATATAACCTCAAAAAAATAGCATCATTACAAGACCTGGCTTTATTTCTTTTTTTTTTTTATGTTATGTTAATCACCATACATTACATCATTCGTTTTTGATGTAGTGTTCCATGATTCATTGCTTGTGTATAACACCCAGTGCTCCAT
>NW_027786105.1:0-288 GCF_054177405.1 Leptonychotes weddellii | reverse complement strand
CCAGGCGCCCCTAACCCTCAGTTTGTTTTTCAGAGTCCATCATCTCTCATTCCACCGGACTTTTGAATGTATTAACTCTGCAGTTAAATATTTGCCTAGGAAAATCCGTTTGTGGTTTTTGTTTGGTTTTTACCCACTGGTAGGTCCCTCTGCATCCTTATATTTCTTTCTGTCCAGAGCCTCTCAAAGGCGTTAGCTCGCATATCCTGCCTGTGCGAAGGGATAGGCAACTGGGTGGCTTCCATTTGAGGTCATTTTCCCTAAACAGATGGGCCCCAAAAAGTAATT
>NW_027786104.1:0-288 GCF_054177405.1 Leptonychotes weddellii | reverse complement strand
TCTCATTCCCTCAATTTTCTTTTGAACCCACTCCATTTAGTCTTTTGAGCCAAAAACTTCATTAAAATTATTTTTGACAAGGTCATAATTGACCTCTATGTCTCAAATATAATAAAATATAATAAATATATTTAGATACAATAAATATATTTTAAAATACAGTACATATATTTAAATGCAATAAGCACATTTTAAACTATAATAAATATATTTAAATGTAATAGTCAATTTTCAGTCCACATTATTTTTTACTTTATAGCTTTGGATAGAGTTGATCATTCCCTCCTT
>NW_027786103.1:0-288 GCF_054177405.1 Leptonychotes weddellii | reverse complement strand
TTTTTTTTTTTTTTAAAGATTTTATTTATTTATTTGACAGAGAGAGAGACACAGCGAGAGAGGGAACACAAGCAGGGGGAGTGGGAGAGGGAGAAGCAGGCTTCCCGCGGAGCAGGGAGCCCGATGCGGGGCTCGATCCCAGGACCTGGAATCATGACCTGAGCCGAAGGCAGACGCTTAACGACTGAGCCACCCAGGCACCCCCCTTTCCTATTTTCAGATCTGCTTTTACATTACTGTTTATAGGTGAATGGCACTAAGCAGTTATTCCCAATAGAATACATAGAT
>NW_027786102.1:0-288 GCF_054177405.1 Leptonychotes weddellii | reverse complement strand
GATCGGCTCATACACCTGGATGGGCCTCAGTGACCCTGAAGGAGTCTGGAAATGGGTGGACGGGCCGGACTACGAGACCAACTTCAAGCGAGTGCGCCCTGGCTTTCTGTGCCCTTCTGCGGCCTTGCACTCTTGCTCCTCCAGGCTCTGGCCCTCAGCCCCTGGTTCCCGGACCCCCGGGGTGCCCTCTGAGCCTCCCAGCTGGCTGCGGTCCTCTCCCTGCAGGAACTGGAAGCCAGGCCAGCCGGACGACTGGCACGGGCACGGGCTGGGCGGGGGCGAGGACTG
>NW_027786101.1:0-288 GCF_054177405.1 Leptonychotes weddellii | reverse complement strand
ATCTTTAAAAAAAAAAAAAAAAAATTTCTTTCAAGTTTCGTTTTCATCATGGATGGGCATTTTCTTGCCATTTTACTTAATTGTCTTTCTTTTTTTTTTTTTTTAATTTATTTGACAGAGAGACACAGCGAGAGAGGGAACACAAGCAGGGGGAGTGGGAGAGGGAGAAGCAGGCTTCCCGCCAAGCAGGGAGCGCGATCGGGGCTCGATCCCAGGACCCTGGGGCCATGACCTGAGCCAAAGGCAGATGCTTAACAACTGAGCCACCCAGGTGCCCCTAATTGTCTT
>NW_027786100.1:0-288 GCF_054177405.1 Leptonychotes weddellii | reverse complement strand
TGTTGGTCATCACTGCCCTCACAGTGCAATACTAGGAATTTTGCATATCTCTACAAATGGAAATATATGGCTACAGCAGAGAGATCAACCATTTGGTCTCAGTAGAGAGGGGGATGTCAAGAGTAAAAGCAATTTTCTGTTCCTTCCTGAAACACTGTGACAGAGAGTTCAGAAGTCACATACACAATTCCAAGCGAAGTCTGAGTTTTTCTTTGGGAAGGGATGCTCTTCTCAGGGCCTTCTATATCTCACCAACCAGAACAGTTGCCTGGCCATGCAATTCATTCC
>NW_027786099.1:0-288 GCF_054177405.1 Leptonychotes weddellii | reverse complement strand
TTGTGCTCACTCTCTTGGTCAAATAAATAAATAAATAAATAATAAAATAAATAAATAATATTTTTTTCATTTGTTTGTGTCTTCTTCAATTTCTTTCATCAGTATTTTATACTTTTCAGAGTACAGATCATTTACCGCTTTGATTAGTTTTATTCCTAGGTATCTTATCGTTTTGGTGCAAGAGTAAATGAGTTTGATTCCTTGATTTCTCTTGCTGCTGCTTCATTATTGGTGTATTAGAAAAGCAACAGATCTCTGCACATTGACTGTTTATCTTGTGACTTTACT
>NW_027786098.1:0-3397 GCF_054177405.1 Leptonychotes weddellii | reverse complement strand
GCAGGGAGTCTGCTTCTCCCTCTGACCCTCCTCCTTCTCATGCTCTCTGTCTCTCATTCTCTCTGTCTCAAATAAATAAATAAAATCTTTAAAAAAAAAAAAAAAATCATGGGGCGCTCGGATGGTCAGTCCGTAAGAGCATGCTACTCTTGGTCTTGGGGTCATGAGTTCAAGCCCCACATTGGGCAGAGACCTGACTTTAAAAAAAAAAAAAAAAGCACATGGCCATCTACATGTGGAATTCTACGGAGCTGTTTAAAAAAATGAGGCAACTCTATTTGTTGAACCATATGAACTCGCTTACATTCAAACCAATTTTGATCCACAAAAACTGCAATTTCGTATAGTCAACCAAATGTATAAAGATATAAAGCATAGCTGTAATAAGGAGCACAGAAAGGCCAGATTGCCTGAAACTGAATTTTTGTTCCTTTATTCCACTTCTCTGTGCTTATTTTCCTCATCCAGATAAAGTGGATAGGAACAATATTTACATCTACTTCATGGGTCACTGCCAGCACTTAACACATGACATGACAAGTTCTTACAACACTGACACATTAAAAGCTAAACAAGTATTTGCTATCATCTCAATAGATGTTTAGATGAAAACAGTGAAGTGTAGAACTTTATGCACAGCATGTTGCCATTCATGTCTATGTGTGCTTATAAGAATAAATATGTAAGTAGTTGCACACTTACTAACCAACCCTGGGAGAAACACAAGAAAATGGAAACAGGCTACTCCTAAGGAACAGCAGGTAGGTAGAATTAGGGTGATTCACACAACTGCTTTTCACTATATGTGCTTTTTGAATTTTTTATATATATACATGTATTATCTATTCAAAAATACATACAGTAATTTTCTTTGATGTCAAATAAATAAAATACAACAATCTAAATTAGGTAGCAGCTATGTAAAGAGTCATGATTCTCAAACTGAGAAATATATTCAAGGGAAATGCCAAACCAAAACAGTGACTAGATGTTTAAGCATTAATTTTGTTTTAAGAAAACTTTTTTCCAGGGCACCTGGCTGGCTCAGTCAGAAGAGCAAATGACTCTTGATCTCAGGGTTGTGAGTTCAAGCCTCACGTTGGGTGTACAGATTACCTAAATAAATAAACTTTTAAAAAAATGTATTTTTCTTTGTCTCTCATTCTCTCTCTCTCAAATAAATAAATAAAAATCTTAAAAAAAAAAGAGTCCCGCATCGGGCTCCCTGCTCAGCGGGGGGTCTGCTTCTCCCTCTGCCCTCTTCCCTCTCGTGCTCTTTGTCTCTCATTCTCTCTCTCTCAAATAAATAAATAAAAATCTTAAAAAAAAAAAAATTTTTTTTTCTAGCTCTATTTTATACATACATGCAAGCACACATATATATAGAAAGCACAAAATTAGCTTGCATTTCAAAGATAAAATATCTCCTTCAGAAAATTTAATATATGCAACAAGAAGCTATTGTAGGTTATTAGAAATATTCACCGCCCCCATGACGGTCACGGGGTGAAAAAATATGCAAAATTCTAGTCTTCAAATATCTAAACAATCCCTAAAGGGGTTCCGCCTGGTCATCCAAAGGACAAACATCAAAATGTTAATTAATCTTTTGCCAGCTTTAAGCACTGCTCTACGTTAGCATGTTTTTTTTTTAACACTTATTTGAGAGAAAGAGCAGGTACATGCGTGCAAGTGGGGGGAGGGGCAGAAGGAGAGGGAGAGAATCTCACGAGGATTTCCTGCTGAGCATGGAGCCAATCTCACCTCCCATGAGATCATAACCTGACCCAACATCAGTCTGAGATTTAACCAACTGAACCACCCAGGTGCCCTATTCCAGCATATTTTATAAACAAAAGATACCAAAAAAGTGTCAGGAAATTCAAAATGATACATTTTAAATGAGTCCAAAAATAGACCCTGATGATCTTCTGTAACTACCATAATCATAGTATCTATCCAGATCTTATTAACACCTTAAAATAAATCTTTCCATTATAAAAGCAGAATGAAGATTTACCCCCTTAGTCATTCTACAACTATTTTTGTTGTGTAGGTATAGTCCAAACCTAACTTGACTTTTTTTTTTCCAAATTGTTAACCAAAGGTTCCCAGCAGCACTTTAATGAATAATCTTTGCTTTTTCAAAAAATTTATTTGGCACTTACTAATACTAATTTCTTAGAAATGTTACCGGATGTTTCTGGATGAATCAATTACTCATTCTGTTGATTAAAATGTCTATCATGTTTTGGTAACGAGAAGCAAGTCCTCCTCCCTACGTGTTAAAAAGCTTTTCTGGCCATTTAATCTCTAAGAAACCTAGGAAATAATTAAAAGTAAAATTAAAAGAAATTATTAAAAATATACATAAATACCTTAAAAACTGCAAGATAATCACAAAAGATTAAAACTGGTAAACTAAGGCATTGGTCAGAAACATGGCAGGATGTTCAACATAGTACGAGAAGTCCTAGCCTCAGCAATCAGACAACAAAAAGAAATAAAATAAGAATAAGAAATAAAATGCATCTCAATCGGCAAAGAATAAGTGAAACTCTCATTATTTGCAGATGATATGATAATTTATGTGGAAAACCCAAAACACTCCACCCTAAAACTACAAGAACCCATACAGGAATTCAGCAAAGTGGCAGGATATAAAATCAATGTGCAGAAATCAGTTGCATTTCTATACAACAAGACAGAAGAAAGAGAAATTAAGGCGTCGATCCCATTTACAATTATACCCAAAACCATAAGATACCTAGGAATAAATCTAACCAAAGAGGCAAAGAATCTGTACTCAGAAAACTACAGAATACTCATGAAAGAAATTGAGGAAGACACAAACAAATGGAAAAACGTTCCATGCTCATGGATTAGAAGAACAAATACTGTGAAAATGTCTATTCTACCTAGAGCAATCTACACATTTACTGCAATCCCTATCAAAATACCATCAACTTTTTTCACAGAACTGGAACAAATAATCCTAAAATTATGTATGGAACCAGAAAAGACCCCGAATAGCAAAAGGAATATTGAAAAAGAAAACCAAAACTGGTAGCATCACAATTTCGGACTTCAATCTCTACTACAAAGCTGTAATCATCAAGACAGTATGGTACTGGCACAAAAAAAGACACATAGATCAATGGAACAGAATAGAGAACCCAGAAAGGACCCTCAAATCTATGGTCAATATCCAACAAAAAAAAGACGGTCTCTTCAACAAATGGTGTTGAGACAACTGGACAGCCACATGCGGAAGAATGAAACTGGACCACTTCCTTACACCATACACAAAAATAGACTCAAAATGGATGAAAGACCTAAATGTGAGACAGGAATCCATCAAAATCTTAGAGGAGAACACAGGCAGCAACCTCTTCGA
>NW_027786097.1:0-288 GCF_054177405.1 Leptonychotes weddellii | reverse complement strand
TGTTTATAGAGGTATCATTTCAAATAGAATTATGGTGCTTTTTGTACATATGTAAACCTGCAAATAGATCAACCGTGAATAATGCAAGTGAAGGTCAAGTGAGAGTCAAACCTGGACATAGGAACATCATCAGCAGTGAACTGGTTCTTCCAGTGTTTTATTCATTTTTGTACTTGATATGGTACCTGGAGTATAATTGCCACTAAATGTGTGTTGAACTAAATTGATAAAAGAAAAATGGTATTTGGGTCTGAGTTTAGTTTTATTTTTTTATTTTTATTTTTTTTT
>NW_027786096.1:0-288 GCF_054177405.1 Leptonychotes weddellii | reverse complement strand
TGTGTGTTAATATGTGTGTTTGCATGTGCTTATATGTTTGGGGAGAATGACATTTCCCTGAATAGGTATATCAAGTAAAAAAGTAAAGCTCCAAACTAACAAAAGCACGTATGCCTTCTAAGTGGCTTTGATAAGCATTAATTTTAAAGATTTTATTTATTTATTTAAGAGAAAGAATGAGATAGAGAAAGAGCATGAGAGGGGGGAGGGTCAGAGGGAGAAGCAGACTCCCCGCTGAGCAGGGAGCCTGATGCGGGACTCAATCCCAGGACTCCAGGATCATGACCT
>NW_027786095.1:0-288 GCF_054177405.1 Leptonychotes weddellii | reverse complement strand
CAGCAAAGATGTATTTCTTACTTTCTCTTTCCTTGCCTAATGTGACTGCCTGCTTAGGGACATGAACTTCCTGTCTGTGTGTCTGCCATATGCACTGTATCCCCAGCATCCATGTCCCCCTTCCCAAGACCATCCTGATTCGGGTGGGGAGGTGAGGGCGGAGGAGAGGGTGGGAAGCTGTTCTCTTCCATTTGATAGGCTTGATGGGAAAAATACTCAGGATGACTGTCTCCCAGCACAAAAGAGATGAGCCCTTTGGCTGCCCAGCCCTCCAGAAAGTCCTTCTGT
>NW_027786094.1:0-288 GCF_054177405.1 Leptonychotes weddellii | reverse complement strand
TCCCTTCTCATGGGAAGGGTTTTTGGCAGCCATTCTTTGGTGGCCAAAGACCCCTATTCCCTCCTCAAGACACCTAACCAGGACTCGCTGCTGACACCCACCCTAGTTTTTCCTCTGCTTCAATCCCCAAAGTGAGAATCAGCAGAGAGGCCACCAGAACAGGAGATGCTTGGGACAAAGAGCCACCCCTGGGGCAGAAAGTCCAGATAGTACAGCAGTCTTTTTAGATTCCAGATTCTGTGTCACTTGGTTCTCCGTTTTTCTTCCAGGCTTGTCAGATCTTATACC
>NW_027786093.1:0-288 GCF_054177405.1 Leptonychotes weddellii | reverse complement strand
TTCCATGTGAAAAGCTCTACAACTCAATTTGTGTAAGAATAACAATTTTATTTCAGCAATGTCAATGCCACTCTTCACATTCATGTCAGTATTTTCTATCATAAATTTACCTTTCTATTATAAGATTACTTTTCTAAGTACGGGAATCAGAAGTTAAATCAAATTTGTATTTGATTTGAAGTTTTCAAAAAACACATTGGTCAACAAACTCCTACTGTTGATAATGACAAGAGCTGCCCAAAGATGGTGGCTCAGCTTTTTCTCCATTCTGTGGGTTACCCAATCTCC
>NW_027786092.1:0-288 GCF_054177405.1 Leptonychotes weddellii | reverse complement strand
CTGCTTCGATGGATGGACACGGAAGCCAGGAGAGAGCCGGCCGAGAGACGACTCCATGAATGACAGCCGGCACGCAGGGCCCAGCGTGGAGCCCGACCTCAGGCACCTGCAGGATCGAGGGCCCCTCTCAGGGGACGGGAGGCCTTTCCTGCCTGACCCGACACTAATTGAACCCACCTTCCAGTTTCCTGGGTGAAAACGGGTGCTTGTCGCAAGGGTGCTCTGAGGCTCTATGATCTCAGAATCACTAAAGAGAGGGCATGATGTCTGAAAGCCATCCTAAATCAG
>NW_027786091.1:0-288 GCF_054177405.1 Leptonychotes weddellii | reverse complement strand
TGCACTCTCTCTCAAATATTTTTTTTAAATGTTTAAAAAAAAACTTAAGGGCGCCTGGGTGGCTCAGTTGGTTAAGCAACTGCCTTCGGCTCAGGTCATGATCCTGGAGTCCCGGGATCGAGTCCCACATCGGGCTCCCTGCTCAGCGGGGAGTCTGCTTCTCCCTCTGACCCTCCTCCCTCTCATGCTCTCTGTTTCTCATTCTCTCTCTCGCAAATAAATAAAAAATTAAAAAAAAAAAAAAAACTTAAAAAAAAAGACCTAACATCGATTAGTTTTACTAACGTG
>NW_027786090.1:0-288 GCF_054177405.1 Leptonychotes weddellii | reverse complement strand
TGTTTTTTTGTCACATGTCTCCTGGATAGTTGCTCCCACCCAGTGGGGGTAAAACAAAAGTCAGCCTCTATGCTGATCACCAGGCAGATCAAAATGCATTACTACAATTTTTTTTTTTTTTTTTTAAAGATTTTATTTATTTGACAGAGAGAGATAGCGAGAGCAGGAACACAAGCAGGGGGAGTGGGAGAGGGAGAAGAAGGCTTCCTGCCGAGCAGGGAGCCCGATGTGGGACTCGATCCCGGGACCCCGGGATCATGACCTGAGCCGAAGGCAGACGCTTAACGA
>NW_027786089.1:0-288 GCF_054177405.1 Leptonychotes weddellii | reverse complement strand
GTTGCAGTTACTATCTCCCTTAACAATATTTACATTTGTATTGAGGAGAGAAATTTTATCTATATAGCAATTAGCAAGCAATTGAAGACAGGATATAATTAGTGGCAGTTTTTTTGTGATATGCATCAAAAAGAGTACAAGTCCATTAGGAATAGACTATATAGGAAAGTCTTGCAAAGGAGGTGGTACTGTGGTCTGCCTTTGAAGAGTAATGAAGATAAAAAAAGATATCTAATCCTGGAGAAATAACATAGATATAGACATAGAGACAGGACTAAGCATATATGG
>NW_027786088.1:0-288 GCF_054177405.1 Leptonychotes weddellii | reverse complement strand
TGGAGCACTGGGTGTTGTGCACGAACAATGAATCATGGAACACTTCATCTAGAACTAATGATGTAATGTATGGGGATTAACATAAGAATAAAAAAAAAAAACTTCCCTTAAACTGCTGGCTGAAGAAGCACTAATTAAGATCGGACATGGAAGCTAAGTAACACATGCTTTGTGGTATCCTATAGCGTGAGCGCGGAACTGGGTTCTTTCACCCACTACTGTCTCATAATAAAACAAACATTTAATGTCTCTGCTGATACAGTCTCCTTTGCTTTATTACGTTGTTTA
>NW_027786087.1:0-3397 GCF_054177405.1 Leptonychotes weddellii | reverse complement strand
CCTGGGTGGCTCAGTTGGTTAAGCGACTGCCTTCGGCTCAGGTCATGATCCTGGAGTCCCGGGATCGAGTCCCGCATCGGGCTCCCTGCTCAGCAGGGGGTCTGCTTCTCCCTCTGACCCTCTTCCCTCTCGTGCTCTCTGTCTCTCATTCTCTCTCTCTCAAATAAATAAATAAAATCTTTAAAAAAAAAAAAAAAAGAAAGTAAGGCTGATTTTTCAGGAACAGGGGCTTATCCAAAAAAGGGCATGCCCAGGGCATGTTGGCATGTGTGTGTACGTGTGTGTGCATGCATGTGTGTGTATATTTGCATGCCCTTTAAGTGAGCAGGTGTCAAAAAGGATGGTGGGAAGCAATCAGGGCTTTTTAAAAACCATTTTACCAGGTCTGCCTCTAGAGGATGGTGTCCTCTTTAGAGGACTAAACATTCTGGTCTATGGAAGATGTATTTTATTTTATTGCTTCTTGCCCTCCTAACCCAAACAGAAATTCTACTTTGGAAATCTTTAACTTTGATAAAGAGAATAATAACTTCCTTGAATGAAAGGAGTCAGGTTTCTCAACTTGTTTACACATTCCAATGGACATTTATGTACATTAATACAGTAATTTCCTCAGGTGGTTGAATGTTAATGAATCATTAATGATAAATATTCAAATCTCATTCCTGAATTTACAGGTGATGGTGGGAAACAGTGAAGGGCTAACCTAGTTATCTAGGAAAAACCCTACTCTCTTATATTTCATATGTATAAATAAATTTATATGTACTATTTTTCATCTGGGGAAGTTAGGAAGCTATGATATCAGCAAACCCCAGACTAAATGGCTATTTTAAAGTCCAGCCTGTTTACTTTGGGGGAAGGAACAGGTGTTCATAAAGCAATTTACATTTAACAGGTGAACCATGATTCTAACGAATGTGAAAGATAAGAGTGGAGATAATCTGTAGAATGCCATTCCACCCTTGCTTCCTGGACTACCCATGGTTTCTAAAGAAAATGCCATTTACAAATTAGTTTTTAGATTTTTTATAAGTTTAATGACTGCTTGATTTTCTGGAATTAGGAAATTATTTACATCCAGCTAGCAATCAAGACTGTATTTTTATGCTTCTTACTACCTATGTAATAGCTGGATGGAGAGTGGAGAATAGGTTTTGTGTATTTTTGGTACTTATCTTCCCTGTTGGATCAATGCATTGGAATCGCTGATTTTGTTATTATCGGGGTTTAGGTGACTCATTACAGTGATTAAAGAGGGATGACAAATGACATTTTAATCAAATAGCTGACATACATTCTGGAATTTGTAACATGAGGTAACAAGCAGAAGGACAAAATGCCAACATGCCAAGAATGGTGGATTAAAAGATGGATTGGGCTTTCATCCTTGATGATATTGTTGAACCACTGCACTGGGCTGGACTGCATTTTTCCAGGTTTCATACTTTGGTAATTGAATGTTTGTTGTTTAAATTTTGCTGGTTAAGGTTGTTTCTTGCAGGCAAAGTCATTCTTTAGTGATCTGATGTCTCAAACCAAACTCCTTTCCCATTTCCTCTCCCATTCTGTTCCTCTTATATTCCTTCAGTTAATGGCACCCACCCAGTTGCCCAAGTCAGAATCTCAGGGATCTTTCTCAACTCCTTCCTCTTGTTCACCTGCCTCCTTGAATATAGGGACTATTTCTTGCTCATCCTTTCATTACCAATTCCTAGTACAATGTCTGGTACACAGAAGACACTCAAGACATGTTTGTTGAACTAAATAAATTAGTGTGTTTAGATATTTAATGTCATGGGTTAGTACACAGATACTGAGCAAAGTGAGAAGGATAATCTTGTGAAATTTTTTTTTTTAGGCTATGGTAAGTTTTGATGAACCAGCCTTGCCTGTCATCATAGACCATCTTTCTATTGACTAAAATTCTTTTGTCCCCCTGATTATATGTTTCTTTTACACAGACATTGTTGGATGAGCATTGTCATATTTTTCTTCTTGGACCCTTTAAAATATTTTTATGTAAAGATTCTTCTTTCACAACATTTCTGTCCCTTAAATCAGTATTATTAAGTTACAGTCAGTGTTGCTCTTCTTACCTTTAACCTGGAAGACATTCTGCATCTTTGTAATGACTTGGGCTAATGTCTGCTCTATTCTTTTACATTGGTTGATTATATTAATCTTATTCTCAGACTCTTGGGCAAGTTCTCTGTCTCTGTCTATCTAGGATGAGGATATAATGACAAGTCATGGGTTCATAATCTTATGGAGAAATGGAAGAACACCAGATTTGAAATGGAAAAAAAAAAAACCCTAGGATTTGTGTCATAGTAGCTCCTTATATGTATAATTTTAATCAAGTCAAGAAACCCAATCAATTTTGTTTTCTTACAATTACAGTGGGAAGTAGAGCTACACCTATTCTGTCCCTCTCACAAAACTGTTGTGAGAATTAAGAATCCTGCAAGTGTAAGGCTTATGTCTGTGTCTGTTCTGGGGTGCAGTGACTTGCACTTGAACAACACAGACTGAGCAAGGTTATTATAGAATAGGAGAAGGTGGATCTCCAATGGAAGAAAGATTAGGCAAACAATGAATGTCCAAAAGAGCCTGCTTATAGAATCTAGGCATACTGTGAGATATTTTGTGCTTGAGAAAACTTTCCAGTTTTCTCTTTTTTATACAATGTAGAAGTCACTAGAAGAAGTGATTGGAGGAGAAATTATTTTCAGAGATATAAAAACCATTGATAAAGCTCTAAGTCCTATTTGGCTTTTCCCAGGAGTGCCACATTTAGCTCCTAGCCTCAGAATCTGAGGAAGGCTCTCAACCAGACCTCAGTTAGAGTAATTAGAACTGAAGTGTGACTCTTGTTCAACCTTCTCATGTTACAATAAAGAAACTGAAATTCAATAAAGGGAAGTTACTTGCTTTAGATCATAAAGCTAACCAGTGTATGATCAGGACCTAGAATCCAGGTCTCTTGGCTGCTGTGTTGAGATCCAGCCATGTTAAAATCAGCTGCAATGTATTTCCAAGTAACTCATTACCAATAAGAGTTCAGGCACCAAGATTTTTGAAAGTTTTTTTGTTGTTGTTCTAAAGAAATGAGAGCAAAATTCAAGGCTATTCCAATCCAAATCAAAACCTCAATGAGATATCACCTCACACCAGTCAGAATGGCTAAAATTAACAAGTTAGGAAATGACAGATGTTGGCGAGGATGCCAACATCCTCTTACACTGTTGGTGGGAATGCAAGCTGGTGCAGCCACTCTGAAAAACAGTATGGAGGTTCTTCAAAAAGTTGAAAATAGAGCTACCATATGATCCAGCAATTGCACTACTGGGTATTTACCCCAAAGATACAAATGTAGGGATCCAAAGGGGTACGT
>NW_027786086.1:0-288 GCF_054177405.1 Leptonychotes weddellii | reverse complement strand
GTTTCGTGTTTGCAAATTCCTTTAGTTTTTGTTTGTCCTGGAAGCTTTTTATCTCTCCTTCAATTTTCAATGACAGCCTAGCTGGATAGAGTATTCTTGGCTGCATATTTTTCTCATTTAGTGCTCTGAATATATCCTGCCAGTCCTTTCTGGCCTGCCAGGTCTCTGTGGATAGGTCTGTTGCCAATCTAATGTTTCTGCCATTGTAGGTTACAGATTTCTTCTCCTGAGCTGCTTTCAGGATTTTCTCTTTGTCTCTGAGACTGGTAAGTTTTATTATTAGATGTC
>NW_027786085.1:0-288 GCF_054177405.1 Leptonychotes weddellii | reverse complement strand
CTCCCTGCTCAGCGGGGAGTCTGCTTCTCCCTCTGACCCTCCCTCCTCTCATGTGCTCTCTCTATCTCATTCTCTCTCTCAAATAAATAAATAAAAAATCTAAAAAAAAAAAAATAAGTGGTTTTTGTTGTTATTATTGTTGCTAATTCACAATGATAGTTGGAGATTCTTTATGTCCAATGTGTTGATATATTTACACATTGTATTTATGCCCTGTACTTGGTATGCTAACCATGCTTTAAGAGTAAACATCACAGACAGCATTTCTGTTTGGGTTTTTTTTTTTTT
>NW_027786084.1:0-288 GCF_054177405.1 Leptonychotes weddellii | reverse complement strand
CTTAAATCTAAATTGAGTTTCTTATTGACAGCATATAGTTGGTTCTTGTTTGTTTATCCATTCAGCCACCTTAGGTCCTGATCGGGGAGTTTAATCCATTTACATTTAAAGTAATTATTGGTAATGAATGACTTACTATTAAAACTTTGTTAGTTTACTTTAGTATTGTAGTTCTAGTTTTGTTTTTGTTTGTTTTTTTTGCCTCTTCTCTCTTGATGTCTTCTTTGTATTTTGTTGATTTCTTTTGTATTGATATGCTTTGATTCCTTTTTCTTTTTCTTTTCATTT
>NW_027786083.1:0-288 GCF_054177405.1 Leptonychotes weddellii | reverse complement strand
TGGAGCACTGGGTGTTATGCACAAACAATGAATCATGGAACACTTCATCTAAAACTAATGATGTAATGTATGGGGATTAACATAAGAATAAAAAAAAAAGAAAGAAACATCTTCTTGGATCATCTTCTTGGATAAAGAAACATAATTCTGAGATCTAGAGTATAAATAGGAGTATTCACATAAAGAGCAGAGTAAGGAGTGAAGCAAAGGAGAGTAGGTATATGTGCCACCCAAAAGAAATAGCAAGCCCCAAGGTCAAGAAATAAGAGGTAACAGGAAATGGAATTA
>NW_027786082.1:0-288 GCF_054177405.1 Leptonychotes weddellii | reverse complement strand
TGTTTTTTTGTCACATGTCTCCTGGATAGTTGCTCCCACCCAGTGGGGGTAAAACAAAAGTCAGCCTCTATGCTGATCACCAGGCAGACCAAAATGCATTACTACAATTTTTTTTTTTTTTTTTTAAAGATTTTATTTATTTGACAGAGAGAGATAGCGAGAGCAGGAACACAAGCAGGGGGAGTGGGAGAGGGAGAAGAAGGCTTCCTGCCGAGCAGGGAGCCCGATGTGGGACTCGATCCCGGGACCCCGGGATCATGACCTGAGCCGAAGGCAGACGCTTAACGA
>NW_027786081.1:0-288 GCF_054177405.1 Leptonychotes weddellii | reverse complement strand
TTATGCACAAACAATGAATCATGGAACACTACATCTAAAACTAATGATGTAATGTATGGGGATTAACATAACAATAAAAAAATTTTTTTAAAAATGGTGGCAAGTGATTTTTGGTCTAAATAGTTATAGAATTTCTCATTGAACATAGATGGACCAAGAAATTATATACAGGATTCTCACTGAAAACCATTTACCATCAAATGCACATCACCTCAAAAACTGTAAGATTGAATAAGTAAGCTGAAAGATGATAGCTCATGGATTCTTAATCCATTCTCTGGTTGTTGG
>NW_027786080.1:0-288 GCF_054177405.1 Leptonychotes weddellii | reverse complement strand
TTGGGGAGAGAAAAGTTAGGCTAAATTGACTCATGAACTCCTAAATTCATTGAGAATAAATTTCTACCAATTGATGATTTAAGGACTAAACTGAAATATAGAAAAGATTTTAAAAGTTATATTTTTGGACACTTGAGTTCAAAGTAGTGATTTGTATCCACACTGTACACATATGTACACACACACTTGTTTTTTTTTTACTTATTTTATTTTTATTTCTTTATTTTTTTATATTTATTTTTTTTAATTCTTATGTTAATCCCCATACATTACATCATTAGTTTTAGA
>NW_027786079.1:0-288 GCF_054177405.1 Leptonychotes weddellii | reverse complement strand
GGGGTGAGTTTCTCTGTCTTGTCATTATGTCCAGAAAAGAAAAAAAGAAAGAGAGAGAAAAGACAAAAACTAACAACAACAACAACAAAAAAAAACAAACCAGAAGAAACAAAACAAAAAACTAAATCTTGGGTGTGTTTTGGTCTGCTTGTTAAAAGAAACTAGATCTCAAAATAAGAAAGAAAGAGAAACTTATATAGATATATAGTATATATTTAATAAGTTGATATATATTATTATATATTATACTGTATAATTATACAATCATGTTAATATATAATAATGTAT
>NW_027786078.1:0-288 GCF_054177405.1 Leptonychotes weddellii | reverse complement strand
GAGAAGCAGGCTCCCCGCCGAGCAGGGAGCCCAATGCGGGACTCGATCCCGGGACTCCAGGATCATGACCTGAGCCGAAGGCAGTCGCCCAACCAACTGAGCCACACAGGCGCCCCAAGCACAAAATTTTTTAATAAGCATTATAACAAAAATATGTGCTCATAGTTGTTAGAAACATGTGTAGAAAAATTATGAAGAATTAGTTTCCAAAAAAGCGTTCAGAATCAGTTTTACTTGATTTCTATATGTAAGACTAGATCTGCCAGTCACCCCAGCATGCTAGAAAAT
>NW_027786077.1:0-288 GCF_054177405.1 Leptonychotes weddellii | reverse complement strand
GTCATGGTCCCAGAGTCCTGGGATCGAGCCCCACATCGGGCTCCCTGCTCGGTGGGAAGCCTGCTTCTCCCACTCCCACTCCCCCTGTTTGTGTTCCCTCTCTCGCTGTGCCTATAAATATAATCTTAAAAAAAAAAAAAAGCCTATCTACCATCATTGCCAGTTTAGAAAAGAGCTGATCCTTAAAACCAAAAAATCAGAGAGGCCATGAATTCAGATCAAAGGAAAGCCATGTTTATGCAAGAACAGTTGAAAACTGGATACACATTTCATGAATAGATAAACATC
>NW_027786076.1:0-3397 GCF_054177405.1 Leptonychotes weddellii | reverse complement strand
ATAAAAGGAGTCTATTACATTAAATAATCTCCATTAGTTTTATCAAAAGAAATTTAAAAAATATTTGTCAGATGGATGCTTTCTACGCTTTGTTTTATTAGAAATCCTGGCTCATGAGAGACTACGGACTCTGAGAAACAAACTGAGAGTTCTAGAGGGGAGGGGGTGGGGGGATGGGTTAGCCTGGTGATGGGTATTAAAGAGGGCACGTACTGAATGGAGCACTAGGTGTTATACACAAATAATGAATCATGGAACACTACATCAAAAACTAATGATGTAATGTATGGTGATTAACATAATAAAATAAAATTTTAAAAAAATAAATAAAACAAATTTCATTTTCCCTGCCAACAAAAAAAAAAAAAAAAAAAATCCTGCCTCAGAGAGCTGGGGGTCACAGATCACCATCCAGCTCAGTTAAATGTTTAAGAAATAAGGCCTGAATCTAGTCACTCTGAACCTAGCAGTGCTGAGATTCTTCATGGAACAATTTTATTGTTTCTCCTTAACATCATGGAAAAATTTTACTAAATGGTACATAGTATGTTTTTCTCAAGATTTTAAACATTTTGAATAATCACGTTGTTCTTTGCCCTATCAGATTTTTGATGTGAATCTAGCCAAAATTTCATGACTAACACATAGTTCTAAGCCAGCATCTAATTAGTATTATGTAAGCTATAATACAACTCAACTCAAACTAGAATATTTTTAAACCAAAATATGTATCTTCCCAAAGTCTTATCTGTTAGGAAAACCAATGTGTATATTTAGTTGAATCCATTCTTTACACCAGATGTGTATATTTATTTCAAAGTCAATGTATTTTAAGTCAACCTTCAAAATGCTTCTCTTAACCACTTTGTTGTGTTCTCACCACAGTATATTATTTAAATGATACTCCATTACTAACTTTGTGGGTACAAGAGGATTACAGAAGAAAATAGAGTCTTTCAAAATTAAAGGTATTTAGAATCAACCAGGATCAGCACTTTATAGAAATAGAACTACATGCACCCACACAAGAAAAACAATTACCCACACATCCCATTTTCTCCTGCAATAAAATATATAAACAATGAATCTATTTATCACTAAGCAAATGGGAAGAGACACAAAATAGCTCCTTATGCTTCCCAGGAAAGTCATGGATTCTGTAACCTTGTCTCTCTTTCCCTCTTTTTAATCACAAGTTCTTATCATTTGAGTAGTTCTCAAAAGACTAGGAAAGGGGAAAAGATGAAGTATTTTTATAGTTTATATTTTTATTTCTTAAGACAGTAGGTATACTTGTCTTATTGTGGAGCAATTAAAGTAAAACCAAGAGAAATAATAATGCCTGGCATTTATTGAGCATCTATTACATGCCAGACACTATCTTAGACTCTTTACATTTGTTTCATTTGAATCTCCCCACAACCTTACAAGAAAAATGGCAGCTTCAATTTTTACGGAAAATCAAACTGACTATCTGAAGTTAAGGAAATGTTGGAGGTGGACTCTTAACTTGGGCCACCTGTCCAACCTCAGAGACCATACTTCCTCTTCACTTTGTAATCTTGACCATAATTTCTGTACTTCTCTTTAAAATATGGACCATTAGGGCTAGCTTTGTAGAATACCACAATTTTGGGTCCAGGATATTTTCATATCCTCTTAAGATATTCAAACAACAAAAGCCAAAAGAATTCCTATTCCCTGTTCCTGTTTTCCCCATATCCTAAGCTTCTATTGTTCACAGTGCCAAAGTCTCACCTGCTCATAATACAGGACTAGCATTATCACATTCTCTAGAGTTCAAAACTCCTGCCAATCATTCTCATACCTGCCATTCACTCCTGAGAACACTTTCCTTGATCCCTCATTCCTGGGGTAGACATCTATGCATTTTTGCTACAATTTTCTTGCTACCTTTTTAGTTAAGGATCTCCTCACTTGAATTGCTGCACAGTTAGCAGTCTTGTGGGTCTTTCCCAACAAGTTCAGGGGCAGAATTAGTCCCCTTGGGAGCTGCTTTGAGTAATCATTTTTCTCAATTCCCAAAAGGGGAGTGTATGGCTAATACCACTCTAGGTGCAAGAGAGATGAAATAATTTATTACATTCGATGGATGTCTTTTTTTTTTTTTTTCCTGATGGATGTCTTGGGACATTAGGATCTAATGCCCTCTCAGAACCCTATTGACAAGGCTGGTAGAGTGTCTTCTATTTAGTCTGTGTCCACTCTGCATACTCTCCTAGGATCATAACATTTTCACAAAGGTCAGGAAAATATTTCAAGATACCTCTGGGCTTTGTTTCCTCCTTTTATTCCTGTGTCTTTTTCCTTCACTCAGTTAGGTACCCTGGACTCGTAGCCTTGGCACAGTCTTGTGACAAGATGTAAAAGAGAGGAAATTTATGAGTCCCAGAGCTGGAGAGGATTTTCTGGTAGAGATAACATGTCTTGGCAAAGGGGGTGAGGGATGGGGAGCAGGGACAATAAAGCTTTCCCTACCCTTTCCCCAGAAAAGGAAGTGACTCTGCTGGGTTCTGAGAAGAAGGGAGGTCAGCTTCTGATTCTGAAAGCAGAGGAGTATCCCAGCCCAAGTTCTAGACCCTGCAACTATGTGTGAGGAAGAACTGAGAGAGAAATGGTGGCTTGCAAAGGCAGGTCTATTGGAAGATTCGCAAAATACCTGGCACTCCAAATGTTATCCGGAAGTAGAAGAGAGCCCCTCTAGGCCAGTGGAATGGACATCCCATCGGCTATGGTTGTGGACTCCCAACCAGTGACTGCCTCACCTGTTCCCAGCAAACCCCAAGCCTTAACACCATGTAAGATGCTCGAACTCAAGTAAAACTTGGGGGGGGCGGGGAGCAGGGGGCAAGGATATGAAACTCCAGGAAAAGCCAGAATTAAGTTTCCTATTGATGGAACAGAATGAGGGCTGAAAGTAAAAATTAAAACAAACAAAAGTAATGCCTGAGTTTTACACCAAGGTCATACCCATGCTGGTCTTCAAAGCAATACCAGAGTGTTAAAAGGGCAGATCTATTTGATTTGTTTTCTCACATAAGATTAAATTTCAACTTAGATAAGTTGTTTGCCACAGGACTAAGGAGCAGGACTGGGACCTGAGGCTTCCTGGTTCAATTTGTATCCTATTTACGTTTTTTGTTTCTTTGTGCCTTTATTATTAGTGATTGCTTGTTTTACTTGATTATTTTTTAAATTCCAGTATAGTTAACATACAGTGTTCTATTAGTTTTAGATGTACAATGTAGTGATTCAATAATTATATACATTACTCAGTGCTCATCATAAGGGTACTTTTTTTTTTAATAACACCCAGTGCTCCATCAATACGTGCCCTCTTTAATACCCATCACCAGGCAAACCCATCCCCCCACCC
>NW_027786075.1:0-288 GCF_054177405.1 Leptonychotes weddellii | reverse complement strand
GGGACTCAGTCAATGACGGCCAGCCAGCATCCCTAATTTTTGCCCATGCTCCCAACTTAAGACCAACTAGTGAATGTCAAATGTGCTCCTCAAACCAACCACACAGGATACTCTACTTCTAGTTAACCTCTCCCTAGCTTGCCCATGCCACAACCTTCAATTAAAGTTTATATGACGCCGGGGGGCGGAGCAAGATGGCGGAGGAGTAGGAGACCTGGATTTTGTCTCCTCTCAGGAATTCAGCTGGATAGGGATCAAACCATTCTGAACACCTACAAACTCAACAGG
>NW_027786074.1:0-288 GCF_054177405.1 Leptonychotes weddellii | reverse complement strand
GTACCAGATGCAAAACAAGTGATCTGGTGGGTTTTTGCTTTAGGATATCCTAAGAATCCTTAGAATACCATGTCATTTTTTTTTTTTTCTCATGGGAAATATTTGTGACACCAATGCTTTGGAAAAAGTGTGAAATGATGAATATTTTCTTTAGTTATTAGCAGCAGTCAAGGAATAAAAGGACCCGCATAACTTTTGTACCATGAGGATACTACTAGGAGGAGAAAACAGAAGACAGACAGCAAACACTATGGACTGCAGTGTTTACAACATTAAGACGACCAAGAG
>NW_027786073.1:0-288 GCF_054177405.1 Leptonychotes weddellii | reverse complement strand
TCCTGTACCATACTGTTTTGATTACTACAGCTTTGTAGTATATCTTGAAACCTGGAATTATGATACCTCCAGTTTTGTTGTTCTTTTTCAATATTGCTCTGGCTATTTATAATCTTTTGTGGTTCCTTACAAATCAGTATTTGATAAATGCTACAAAGGGGAGAAAAATGCTGGCATGAAAGAAGACACAAATAGGATTCTTTTTTAGAATGGGTGGTCAGGGGGGCGGAGCAAGATGGCGGAGGAGTAGGAGACCTGGATTTCGTCTCCTCTCAGGAATTCAGCTGG
>NW_027786072.1:0-288 GCF_054177405.1 Leptonychotes weddellii | reverse complement strand
TCAGAGAGTTGTTGCTATTCCTTTCTTCGATCTCCTGTTGAGTTTGTAGGTGTTCAGAATGGTTTGATCCCTATCCAGCTGAATTCCTGAGAGGAGACGAAATCCAGGTCTCCTACTCCTCCAAATTTTATTTATTTATTTGACAGAGAGAGCGAGAGAGCACAAGCAAGGGCAACAGTAGAGGGAGAGGGAGAAACAGGCTCCCTGCTGAGCAGGGAACCTGATAGGCGGTTCGATCCCAGGACCCTGGGATCATGACCTGAGCCGAAGGCAGATGCTTAACTTTCT
>NW_027786071.1:0-288 GCF_054177405.1 Leptonychotes weddellii | reverse complement strand
GCCTGAGCACCGGCACTTTCCTGTTGGCCCCCGGGCCGAACACGGAGTGCAGCGCGGGGCTGGAGTACGAGGACAGTTTGGTGCCTCCTGAAAGCTTCAGTCTGGGCAGTTGCATTAGGTAGGCCGGTCCTGGTCTCTTGGGATGGTCCTCCTCTGGCTTTAGGGACTGTTTCTTGAAACAAAACACAGGTCAGTTGAATGTACAATGGTGTCCCCTTCACAGAAACTAGGAAAAACACAAGAGGCTCTTCTGCACGACTTTCGCCTAATGGAACTTGACCAAGAGGC
>NW_027786070.1:0-288 GCF_054177405.1 Leptonychotes weddellii | reverse complement strand
TCACACTACTGGGTATTTACCTAAAGAATAAAAAGACATTAATTCAAAAGGATAAAATCACTCCTATGTTTATTGCAGCATTGTTTATCATAGCCAAATTATGGAAACAGTCCAAGGATTCATCAATAGATGAATGGATAAAGAAGTGGTATATGAATACAATGGAATATTACCTAGCCATAAAAAGAATGAAATTTTGCCATTTGCAACAACAGAGATGGATCTAGGAAGTATAATGCGAAGCTAAAAAAAGTCAGGCAGAGAAAGGCAAATACCATATGATTTTAC
>NW_027786069.1:0-288 GCF_054177405.1 Leptonychotes weddellii | reverse complement strand
GTGACAACCAAAATTGTCTCCAGATATTGCCAAACATGCCCTGGGAGAGACAGATCACTCCTCTCCATCTCTGTTGAGAACTACTGATCTAGATACTCTAAGGAGATGGATCTAAAGATTTTGGGAATAAGAGGAGAACTGGGAGAAGTAAAATATGCTTTTAAAAAGGCACACAAGGGCCTAATTTAGTACCACTTGATTGTTCCTCTAACTTGTGCATCTCCTAGAACTGTATTCTCATAATTAATATTTCAAGACATGTTCAGCAAATGTGCACAATGAGGTAAT
>NW_027786068.1:0-288 GCF_054177405.1 Leptonychotes weddellii | reverse complement strand
TATAAGGCTATATATTTGTAGGACTATCATATGGAAGAAGTTTGGATTTTTAATTATAGTATCATTAAGGCATAGGACCAACACCAACTAAAAATTTTATCATTTTTGAGGCAAGTAACACAAACCTAATATATGCATTTACAAATCAGTGGAGGTCTCAAATAATTTTCTTCCCTTTCATTCCTCCTTTCATTCAACTATCATGTATACACTGAGTTCTACATTTCTTCTTCCAAAATATAGCTTTGCTGTGTCTACTTCTTATCACCTCTACATCCTCCACTCTAG
>NW_027786067.1:0-288 GCF_054177405.1 Leptonychotes weddellii | reverse complement strand
CAAATAGCTCAGGTTTTCATTCAGCAAATGCTCATTAAAAATTATTAAATAAGGGGCACCTGGGTGGCTCAGTCAGTTAAGCATCTGACTCTTGGTTTCAGCTCAAGTCATGATCTCAGGGTCCTGAGATCAAGCCCTGCTTTGGGCTCTGCACTCAGTGGGGCGTCTGCTTATGTCTCTCCCTCTGCTCCTCCCCCCCGCTCTTTCTCTCTCTCAAATAAATAAATAAAATCTTTAAAAAATTATTAAATTAAGACATTTGTACTTGTTTTAGCAATATCTTTTTAT
>NW_027786066.1:0-288 GCF_054177405.1 Leptonychotes weddellii | reverse complement strand
GCATGGAGCACTGGGTGTTATGCACAATGAATCATGGAACACTTCATCTAAAACTAATGTTGTAATGTATGGGGATTAACATAAGAATTAAAAAAAAAAAGAAAGTAAGAATTTGGTTCTATCCTGAAAGATCTCCCTCCCAACACATATCCTTTCTAGCATCACTATACACAAGTAGGACATCACACTTCCCACTCCGTGATCTGTTTTATTCAGAATCTGAATTGTGCAGTCCCACCACGTGCCCACCTCAAGAGAGAAGTGTGGAAATCTCCACCTATGAATGTG
>NW_027786065.1:0-3398 GCF_054177405.1 Leptonychotes weddellii | reverse complement strand
CCAAAATGGACAGGGAAAGAAACGACAAATGTTGGAGGGGTTGTGGAGAAAGGGGAACCCTCTTACACTGTTGGTGGGAACGCAAGTTGGTACAGCCACTTTGGAAAACAGTGTGGGTGTTCCTCAAAAATTTTAAAATAGAGCTACCCTATGACCCAGCAATTGCACTGCCGGGTATTTGCCCCAAAGACACAGATGTAGTGAAAAGAAGGGCCATATGCACCCCAATGTTCATAGCAGCAATGTCCACAATAGCCAAACTCTTAAAAGAGCCAAGATGCCCTTCAAAAGATGAATGGATAAAGAAGATGTGGTCCATATATACAATGGAATATCACTCAGCCATCAGAAGGGATGAATACCCAACATCTACATCAACATGGATGGAACTGGAGGAGATTATGCTAAGTGAAATAAGTCAAACAGATTAAGTCAGTTATCATATAGTTTCACTTATTGTGGAACATAAGGAATAACATGGAGGACATTAGGAGAAGGAAGGGAAAAATGAAGCGGGGGAAATCGGAGGGAGAGATGAACCATGAGAGACTATGGACTCTGAGAAACAAACAGGGTTTTAGAGGGGAGGGGGAGGGGGGATGGGTTAGCCCGGTGATGAGTATTAAGGAGGGCACGTACTGCATGGAGCACTGGGTGTTATACGAAAACAGTGGATCATGGGTCACCACGTCAAAAACCAATGGTGTATTGTATGGTGACTAACATAATAAAATAAAAAAAAAAAAGAAGAAAAAAGCATGGAAGATATTAGAGAAACCCTTTATGGGGAAGTAAAAGAACTAAAATCTAACTAAGTCAAAATCAAAAAGGTTATCAATAGGATGCAATCAAAAATGGAGGCTCTAACTGCTAGGGTAAATGAGGCAGAAGGAGATTTAGTGATATAGAAGACCAAATGATGGAAAATAAAGAAGTTGAGAAAAAGAGAGATAAACAACTACTGGAGCATGAGTGCAGAATTTGAGAAATAAGTGATACCATAAGATGAAACAATATTAGAATAATTGGGATCCCAGAAGAAGAAGAAAGATAGAGGGGGGCAGAGGGTATTTGGAGTAAATTATAGTAGAGAACTTCCCTAATTTGGGGAAGGAAGCGGGCATCAAAATCCAGGAGGCACAGAGAACCCACCTCAAAATCAATAAAAATAGGTCAACACCCCGACATCTAATGGTAAAACTTACAAGTCTCAGAGACAAAGAGAAAATCCTGAAAGCAGCTCAGGACAAGAGGTCTGTAACCTACAATGGTAGAAACATTAGATTGGCAACAGACCTATCCACAGATACCTGGCAGGCCAGAAAGAACTGGCATGATATCTTCAGAGCACTAAATGAGAAAAATATGCAGCCAAGAATACTATATCCAGCTAGGCTGTCAATGTAAATAGGAGAGACAAAAAACTTCCAGGACAAACAAAAACTAAAAGATTTTGCAAACACGAAACCAGCCCTACAAGAAATATTGAAATGCGTCTTCTAAGCAAAGAGAGAGCCTAAAAGAAACATAGACCAGAAAGGAACACAGACAATATACAGTAACAGTTCCCTTACAGGCAATACAATGGCACTAAATTCATATCTTTCAATAGTTACCCTGAATGTAAATGGAGTAATGCCCCAATCAAAAGACACAGGGTATCAGACTGGATAAAAAAACAACACCCATCCATAACCTGTCTGCAAGAGACTCATTTTAGACCTAAGGACAACATCAGATTGAAAGTTAAGGGGTGGAAAACCATTTACCATGCATCAAAAGAAAGCTGGGGTGGCAATCGTTATATCAGACAAATTATTTTTTAAACCAAAGACTATAATAAGAGATGAGGAAGGGCACTATATCCTACTTAAAAGGTCTATCCAACAAGAAGATCTAACAATTGTAAATATCTATGCCCCTAACATGGGAGAAGCCAATTATATAAGCCAATTAATAACAAAAGCAAAGAATACAATACAATACAATAATACTAGGGTACTTTAACACCCCCCCTCAATGAAATGGACAGGTCATCTAAGCAAAGGTCAACAGGGAAATGAAGGCTTTAAATGACACACTGGACCAAATGGACTTCACAGACATATTCAGAACATTCCATCCCAAAGCAACAGAATACACATTCTTCTCTAGTGCCCATGGAACATTCTCCAGAATAGATCACATCCTAGGTCACAAATCAGATCTCAACTGGTACCAAAAGATTGGGATCATTCCCTGCATATTTTTGGACCACAATGCTTTGAAACTAGAACTCAATGTCAGAAAGAACTGAAATACATGGAGGCTAAAGAGCATCCTACTAAAGAATGAATGGGTCAACCAGGAAATTAAAGAAGAATTAAAAAAATTCAAGGAAACCAATGAAAATGAAAACACAGCTATTCAAAATCTTTGGGATGCAGCAAAGGTAGTCCTAAGAGGAAAGTATATAGCAGTACAAGCCTTTCTCAAGAAACAAGAAAGGTCTCAAATACACAACCTAACCCTCCACCTAAAGGAGCTGGAGAAAGAACAGCAAATAAAGCCTAAACCCAGCAGGAGAAGAGAAATAATAAAGATCAGAGCAAAAATCAATGAAATAGAAACCAATAGTACAGTAGAACAGATCAACAAAACTAGGAACTGGTTCTCTGAAAGAATTAATAAGATTGATAAACCCATGGCCAGACTTATCAAAAAGAAAAGAGAAATGACCCAAATAAGCAAAATCATGAATGAAAGAGGAAAGATCACAACCAACACCAAAGAAATACAAACAATTATAAGGACATATTATGCCAGCAAATTAGATAATCTAGAAGAAATGGCTGCATTCCTAGAGATGTATCAACTACCAAAACTGAACCAGGAAGAAATAGAAAACCTGAACGGACCCATAACCACTAAGGAAATTGAAGCAGTAATGAAAAATCTCCCAACAAACAAAAGCCCAGGGCCAGATGGCTTCCCAGGAGAATTCTACCAAACATTTAAAGAAAAATTAATACCTGTTCTTCTGAAACTGTTCCAAAAAATAGAAATGGAAGGAAACTTCCAAACTCATTTTATGAGGCCAGAATTACCTTGATCCCAAAATCAAAGACCCCATAAAAAGGAGAATTACAGACCAATATCCTTGTTGAACATGGATGCAAAAATTCTCACCAAAATACTAGCCAATAGGATCCAACAATACATTAAAAGGATTATTCACCATGACCAACTGGGATTTATTCCTGGACTGCAAGGTTGGTTCAACATCCACAAATCAATCAATATGATACAATACATTAATAAAAGAAAGAACAAGAACCATATGATCCTCTCAATAGATGCAGAAAATGGATTTGACAAAGTACAGCATCCTTTCTTGATTAAACCTCTTCAGAGTGTAG
>NW_027786064.1:0-288 GCF_054177405.1 Leptonychotes weddellii | reverse complement strand
GCCTGAGCACCGGCACTTTCCTGTTGGCCCCCGGGCCGAACACGGAGTGCAGCGCGGGGCTGGAGTACGAGGACAGTTTGGTGCCTCCCGAAAGCTTCAGTCTGGGCAGTTGCATTAGGTAGGCCGGTCCTGGTCTCTTGGGATGGTCCTCCTCTGGCTTTAGGGACTGTTTCTTGAAACAAAACACAGGTCAGTTGAATGTACAATGGTGTCCCCTTCACAGAAACTAGGAAAAACACAAGAGGCTCTTCTGCACGACTTTCGCCTAATGGAACTTGACCAAGAGGC
>NW_027786063.1:0-288 GCF_054177405.1 Leptonychotes weddellii | reverse complement strand
TCCTAAAGAAAATACTTCTGAAAGAAAGCGGCGGGGGGGGGGGTCTCTTTTCCTTTTTGCACAAGGGAAAACTAATTTTTCTTTCTCTCTTTGTATTTACCCTTTCAGGGGTGACTGCAGGGAGGAAGTGGTGTGTCCTGTCAAATGCTACAAAACAGTAGCCTGAGGAGCGCCTGGCAGGATGTGGTGACCTTGGTAAAAGCAACTCTGGTGGAAGGGGAAGATGGAGAGACGGACAGGTGAGTGGAAGGAAGAAATATATCCAGAGAATGGAAGATGCTTGTCTGA
>NW_027786062.1:0-288 GCF_054177405.1 Leptonychotes weddellii | reverse complement strand
CTTAAATCTAAATTGAGTTTCTTATTGACAGCATATAGTTGGTTCTTGTTTGTTTATCCATTCAGCCACCTTAGGTCCTGATCGGGGACTTTAATCCATTTACATTTAAAGTAATTATTGGTAATGAATGACTTACTATTAAAACTTTGTTAGTTTACTTTAGTATTGTAGTTCTAGTTTTGTTTTTGTTTGTTTTTTTGCCTCTTCTCTCTTGATGTCTTCTTTGTATTTTGTTGATTTCTTTTGTATTGATATGCTTTGATTCCTTTTTCTTTTTCTTTTCATTTT
>NW_027786061.1:0-288 GCF_054177405.1 Leptonychotes weddellii | reverse complement strand
TGTACCAGATGCAAAACAAGTGATCTGGTGGGTTTTTGTTTTAGGATATCCTAAGAATCCTTAGAATACCATGTCATTTTTTTTTTTTTTCATGGGAAATATTTGTGACACCAATGCTTTGGAAAAAGTGTGAAATGATGAATATTTTCTTTAGTTATTAGCAGCAGTCAAGGAATAAAAGGACCCGCATAACTTTTGTACCATGAGGATACTACTAGGAGGAGAAAACAGAAGACAGACAGCAAACACTATGGACTGCAGTGTTTACAACATTAAGACGACCAAGAG
>NW_027786060.1:0-288 GCF_054177405.1 Leptonychotes weddellii | reverse complement strand
GTGGCCCCATGATAGCCGACCTTCTCCTCGGGGTGGAGGTGGCTGCCAGTGGCCCTGGGGGCTCCATGCTTCTGTGTACGTGTCTGGCAGGAGAGGGCGAGAGCCTTCTCTCCCAACCCTGGACTAGAAGATCTGCTCCTTGGTTTGGATAGGACAACCTGGAATCCAAATCTAATCAAGTGGTTAGATCTAATTGCTAATTTGTGGGAAAGGGAGGGGATTGAAGAATATGGTAAACAACACCATGGGGGATGCAGCGGGGAAAGTCCAGGATTCGGAAAACAGAAG
>NW_027786059.1:0-288 GCF_054177405.1 Leptonychotes weddellii | reverse complement strand
TTTTTTTTTTTTTTAAAGATTTTATTTATTTATTTGACAGAGAGAGAGACACAGCGAGAGAGGGAACACAAGCAGGGGGAGTGGGAGAAGGAGAAGCAGGCTTCCCGCGGAGCAGGGAGCCCGATGCGGGGCTCGATCCCAGGACCTGGAATCATGACCTGAGCCGAAGGCAGACGCTTAACGACTGAGCCACCCAGGCACCCCCCTTTCCTATTTTCAGATCTGCTTTTACATTACTGTTTATAGGTGAATGGCACTAAGCAGTTATTCCCAATAGAATACATAGAT
>NW_027786058.1:0-288 GCF_054177405.1 Leptonychotes weddellii | reverse complement strand
AGATGGCCCACACCTCCCTACAAGCATGGTGTTGTTATAATAACTCCCAAGAAAGTCTGGTCAGAATACCGTCTCCTGGGAATAATGCTACTCTGGCAAATTATCTAAGATGGGAGACAAGCTTTCGTTGGGTTCCCTCTGAAGGGTAGCAGAACGTGCCACCACAAAATAGGACATTTTCATAGAATGATTGTTTTGAACTGAGGCACTTGAAAAACAGCAAATGCCAGGAAAGGCTTTCTCTGACCTTCCCTTATCTGCCTAAAGACAAATTCTCCAGAAGGAAGT
>NW_027786057.1:0-288 GCF_054177405.1 Leptonychotes weddellii | reverse complement strand
TGAGAAGATTATCCTAGATTATCTAGATGGGCCCAATATAATCACAACCGTCCTCATAAGACTGAGACAGGGCAATAGGAAAAAGGAGCTGTTATTCAATGTGTATAGTTTCACTGTTCCAAGATGAAAACGTTCTAGAGTCCTGATGCAAAACAAATATGCACATAGATAACACTACTGGAGTGCACAATTAAAGATGGTAATATGGAAATTTTATGTTGTGTGTTTTTCACCACAATAAAAAAGGATGAGGGAGAGGAAGGAGTAGAAGATGGTAAATTTTATGTT
>NW_027786056.1:0-288 GCF_054177405.1 Leptonychotes weddellii | reverse complement strand
GGGACGTTGTGCAGGTGTCCAGCACAGCTCTGCTCGTCACCCCTGCCCGGGAGGGACGTGGAGGGCTGGCCAGCGCTGGCCAAGGGGGGCACTCATGCCCAGAACGAAATTTCAAGAGGTCACCCCCAAAAAACCCACCAATAATGAAAATAATATTTTAATGCAATTAAAAAAAAATCTACATTAATGCAAAAAATCCATAATGAACAAAATGTCAATATTTTAAGTAAAAACGGGCTGTTTGTCTTGCGACCCCCCGCGTTTCTGTGCAGCCAGAAGATCTGATTC
>NW_027786055.1:0-288 GCF_054177405.1 Leptonychotes weddellii | reverse complement strand
TTGAATATTTGAGGAGAGACCATATGACCCACAAAGCTGAAAATATGTATTATCTGGCCCTTTACATACAAGGTTTGCCAGTCCCTAAATTAGAAGTTTAGTCCAATATCAAATTATGATGTCCTAAAAGTCTGAACAGAAGAGCAGACTTAGAAATTCATTTTTATTTTATTTAATTCACACACATTTGAATATGATATGTCAGACACTCTGGGGAAGTTATGAGAGATTTGTCATTAAGTTTATATTCTATCGATTAAAATTTGAAATCATGGCAATTTTAGGTGT
>NW_027786054.1:0-3398 GCF_054177405.1 Leptonychotes weddellii | reverse complement strand
AATGTAATGTATGGTGATTAACATAACATAAAAAAAGAAATAGAGAAAATTTTGCTGGCGTAGTATCAAGCTGCTTAATGGACATGTTGAAGTTCACTAGATTGCTCTGTATACTTTTATAAATGTTTGGCAGTTCTCCATAATAAAAAATTAAAAAAAAAAAAAAAAGCGTCTGCCTTCAGCTCAGGTCATGATCCCAGCATCCTGGGATCAAGCCCCGCATCGGGCTCCCTGCTCAGCGAGAAGCCTGCTTCTCCCTATCCCTCTCCCTCTGTTTGTGTTCCCTCTCTCTCTGTGTCTCTCTCTGTCAAATGAATAAATAAAATCTTTAAAAAAACATCAGTTCATAAAAACTAATAGACATTCCCAACCTCTACATTGTCACGTTTTAAAATACTTTCCCAAACTGAAGGTCTGACGAGGACTGATCTTCAGTAGTCTGAACTGGTTAAAAAGTGGATGACTGTGCAGCCTCTGTCTGAATATGAAATTTATCATGCCAACAGGTCTTTAACAATTATAAACTCATACTCCAAAGAAAGCCACTGGAGAGCCCTTAGCAAGGTCATGAGCAATACAGCCTGGGAGGATCTAGGTCAATAAATGAACCTGTCAGACAGGTTTTCTACCAATTCTCTTGGACCAGCAAGATGCTGAGAGCTAACTTCTGAAAGGGAACTCCAGAGAACAAACTGTCAAACTCCCTTTGTAGCTTGGATATAGATAATTTTTTTTTTTTTAAAGTAGGCTCCATATCCAGTGTGGATCCCAATGCGGGGCTTGAACGCACAACCCTGAGATCAAGATCTGAGCGGAGATCAGAGTCAGAGGCTTAACCGAGTCACCCAGGCACCCTGGTAATTTTCTTTTGAGAAGCCGATGGATCACATTCAACGGGCAAGATGAACAACTCCCTTCTTTTTCGTGGCCAGCATGGAGGACCCATGGGCTTTCTTAGGAGGCCTCTCCTCAGCATCACAAAAAACACCCCTAGGACTGAATGGAAGGAACTCCCACTCAGGTTCATTAGCAAATGCATCTTTTCTATAGGAGCTGTACCAGGTTCTCTTCATCACTTAAAAAATATATTGTTTTCGGGACGCCTGGGTGGCTCAGTCGGTTAAGCGTCAGCCATGATTCCAGGGTCCTGGGATCAAGTCCCGTATCGGGCTCTCTGCTGAGCAGGGAGCCTGCTTCTCCCTCTCCCTCTGCCTGCTGCTCTCCCTGCTGGTGTTCTCTATCTCTCTGTGTATCAAATAAATAAATAAATAAAATCTTTTATATATATATATATATATATTGTTTTCAGTATTCTTTTTTTAAGTGGGGGGGAAGAGAAGAGATTTTTGGCAAAGAAAGGTCCTATCTTAGGCTCCTTCTCAAGTACATGTGAACTCTGGTGTACATGCTGCCCACACCCAACCAGACTACCAAGGACTGGGTCTCTGAAATACACAGAGGCCAGGGCCGGGGGGATGCTGCAAGGGGAGGAAAGGCAGCCCCTGTGGATCTCTGCAGCATCTGAGGTACTGTCTGGCTCCCTGAAAAACTTTGACATGAACAGCTGAGAAGGAGGCCACTTAGTTTCCCAGGGACCAGCTGGCCTTCCTCCAGCAGTTCTGAGACCTAGAGGTCAAGTGACTCTTGCAGGCTTGTGATCTCACCGTTGTGACACCCAGGTGACCTGTCTCTACCAAAGTGCTGACTGTCCTCAGTCCCATGGAAAGCACTCAAGCTTATTTAACAGAGAGGTCCTATAATTAGGGCAGTATTTGGTGTTCTCATCTGGGAGACGGACAAGGGGAAACAGGCCCTATAAGATTCCTGCCTTGAGTGAAGTGCAGGACACCATGGACGTTCAAATCTTGGAATTGCACCCGGAAGGAGTCAACCTTCATGGGTGAGGGTTACCTGATGAGGTGCTTTAATGCCAGGGCTGGGCAAAGCCCTCAGTTGACTCTACTCTCATAGACTCCAGGCAGCTGGGGGCCCTCTTCCAGACCAGACCCTGCCACTGACCTCACCCTCAGAGATACCAAACCCTAGAAAGTCAAGATCGTCTGGGTCTAGAGATGCACAAAGACAAAATCATGAAGACGATACTCTGTAATACAGCCGCGACAATGCATCTGGCTGCGGGCAGCTAGCCCGCGAGTGGCTGAATGCATCACACCTACTGTGACACACGGTGCGACCGGGAGCGGCCCCCCTCTCCAGGCTGGAGCAGCACCTAACTCATCTCGCAGCCTGGGAACGAGGAGCTTCTCCCCATGGGCAGTAGAAACGGCCAGAACGCAGGGAAGCAGGAGGCAAAAGGCATAAGGTGTCCTCGCCATCTCTCCAGGTGCTTCCAAGTTATGAGGGCCGAGCTCTGGCCCTCCACCTCTCCGGGAGGTTCGGGCTAGGGCAGGCACAAAGGGGCGCCCTCTGCACTGATGCTCCGGGCAGGTGCACCTCTCCGTCCGCATCGTCCCGCTGGCCCCCCGACTGCCTCGGAACATGAGCAGACACGACCCTGTGGGGCCCCGGCCAGGGGTCCGACCAAGACGCGGGCGCCAGAAGGGCGCGAGGGCCACAGAGGCAGCAAGCAGGGCCCAGGTGGGGGTCGGGGACTCGAGGGGAAGCGGCACCGCCGCCACGCACCTGACGACGTGGAAGGCCCAGAGCAGGCGGCCGGTCCGAGGCTGGCGCGCCGCGCGGACGATGCTGAGGTACAGGTAGAGGGCGATGGCCACGGTCCAGAAGAAGGAGCTGGTGTTGGCGAAGGTGGAGAGCGCGCCCTGCAGCACGCAGTCCCACGAGGGGCCCGCGAAGTCCTGCAGCACCCCGTAGAAGTAGGAGGCAGCCGAGAGCAGGTCCGCCAGCGACAGGAAGAGCAGGAGGCGCCGTGCCGGGCTGCGCAGGTCGGGCCACAGGGCGTGCGTGGCCACCAGCAGGCCGGAGCCGAGCGCGGAGAGCGCGCACGACAGCAGCACCACGGCGCGCTCCGACGGCACCAGCTCGGTGGGCGGCACGGGCGGCGGCATGGCCGGGCGGGCAAGGGGCCGGGGCCGCGACGCCGCGGGGACAGAGGCCGGGACGCGCGTGCGGCTGCCGCCGCCGCTGCCGTCTGGTCACCGACGCGCCCACGGCTCGCGTCCCGGCCCCTCCCGGTCCCTCCGGACCCGCGGCCCGCCCCCTCCACGCCCCGCCCCGCGCCCCGCCCCCGGCCGCGGCCCACGGCCCCCGCGCCCTCCGCACTCCGCCCCGCGCTCCGCCCCCGCCTCCAGCGCCCGGCCCAACCCCGGCCCCGGGGTCCTCCGCCCTGTGCGCTCCGCCCCACGCTCCGCCCCCGGCCCACAGGCCGCCGCCGCGCCTCGCCCCCGACCCAGGGGCCCTCCGCGCGCCCCCAACCCCCT
>NW_027786053.1:0-288 GCF_054177405.1 Leptonychotes weddellii | reverse complement strand
TTTACTTGTACTCACTCATTTTTATGTGTGAGTGTATTTAGTTCCATACAATTTTGTTATATTTATATGTTCAAGTATCCACCACCATGGTCAAGGTACTGAAGAGTTCCATAACCACATTCATCTCTCATGTTGTTCTTTTATGAAAATGCTCACTTCTTTCTCCCCCTCTCATCCCATCCTGACCATTGACAATCACTAATCTGTCCTCTATTTAAAAAAATTACCATATTAAAAATATTATATTATTGGATCATACCAATGTAGCCTTTGTTACTGGACTCTTTC
>NW_027786052.1:0-288 GCF_054177405.1 Leptonychotes weddellii | reverse complement strand
GCTTGTCTCTGCTGTGACTCAGCAGAAACTTCGTAACTTTTGAAAGACCCTCCGATCACTAGAAGGCTGCTACTGCTGGTCTTTTCCTCTGATAGAAGGTTCTAGAGGCTTTCCTATAATGCAGCTTACAGTACAGGACTCATGATGACGTCGGAACAGCAAGAACATAGCTCAGACCCCTCCAAAGTGTATAGCTAAGTACAGGGTAAAAATGAAATTCTACTCTAAAAATGATACCCTAAAAATAATGCTTTTGAACCAGATCATAGTTTAGAACTACAAGAATGT
>NW_027786051.1:0-288 GCF_054177405.1 Leptonychotes weddellii | reverse complement strand
GAGTGGGGAGAAATCTTCCATTCTCCGAATGCAAGGAACATACTTCAGTCTTCACTTTGTTATAGCATTTACCTCCTCTGGCTGCTATTCTCTTCTTGAATTCATCTCTCTTCTTGGTTTTCTTGACCAGCTTTTTCTGATTATTATCCTATCCTTTCCTTCTTTTTCTCCATGGCAGTTTCCTCTTCCTCCGTCTACCCTTTCTGAGACAGAGTTCAAGGGTCTGTATATGGCCTTATACTTGTCTCTTGGGATCTTTCAACCATTCCAATGACACCAGTCACTGTG
>NW_027786050.1:0-288 GCF_054177405.1 Leptonychotes weddellii | reverse complement strand
TTTGTCTATGTCCAGACCGTGTTAGGTAGGTTAGCTCTTCAAGGGTGCTAGGCTTAAAGACAGAAGGAATAATAAAATTGAAAAGAGGGAAGATAGACTCTAAGATACTTGGAACAAAAAGCAACCTTAAAGATCAAAAGAGAACTATTTTTAAATTTAACAATTTGGAGGGGAGCCTGGGGGGCGGCTCAGACGGTTGAGCATTGGACTCTCGGTTTCTGCTCAGGTCATGATCTCAGGGTCATGAGATTGAGCCCCGCATGGGACTCTGAGCTCAAAGGGGTCTGA
>NW_027786049.1:0-288 GCF_054177405.1 Leptonychotes weddellii | reverse complement strand
TTTTTTTTTTTTAATCAATTTTATTAATCTTTTCAAAGAACGAACTCTGACTTTATATGTTTTCTATTTCATTTACTTCCACTCTTATTTTAGAATTTCCTTTTTAAAAATTAACTTTGGGTTTAATTTTCTCTTCTTTCCTTCATCATTTAAGGTTGACCACAGGCCATTTATTTTATATATTTATTATTTCTCATGCAGTTACTCAAACCTACAAATTTCCCTCAAAGCACTGCTGTAGCTGCATCCAGCAAAATTTGTTATATTGTCTTTTTTTAAAAAAAAAAA
>NW_027786048.1:0-288 GCF_054177405.1 Leptonychotes weddellii | reverse complement strand
CTCCAGCTACATCCCTCAGTTGTGCACCCAGTCTTGGCTCCACTAAGAAACGCTCTGGTTAAATTTGCAATGACATGGATGGAACTACTAGGTATTATGCTAAGTGAAATAAGTCAGAGAAAGGCAAATACCGTATGATTTCACTCATGTGGAATTTAAGAAACAAAACAGATCAACATAGTGGAAGGGAAAGAAAAATAAAATAAGATGAAAATTGGAAGGCAGGCAAACCATAAGAGATGCTGAACTCTAGGAAACAAACTGAGGGGTGCTGGAGGGGGGCAGTGG
>NW_027786047.1:0-288 GCF_054177405.1 Leptonychotes weddellii | reverse complement strand
CAGCAAAGATGTATTTCTTACTTTCTCTTTCCTTGCCTAATGTGACTGCCTGCTTAGGGACATGAACTTCCTGTCTGTGTGTCTGCCACATGCACTGTATCCCCAGCATCCATGTCCCCCTTCCCAAGACCATCCTGATTCGGGTGGGGAGGTGAGGGCGGAGGAGAGGGTGGGAAGCTGTTCTCTTCCATTTGATAGGCTTGATGGGAAAAATACTCAGGATGACTGTCTCCCAGCACAAAAGAGATGAGCCCTTTGGCTGCCCAGCCCTCCAGAAAGTCCTTCTGT
>NW_027786046.1:0-288 GCF_054177405.1 Leptonychotes weddellii | reverse complement strand
TATTTATTAAAACCAGTCTTAGATCATAGTGGTAAATGTAAAGACATAATGGAGAATAAAATAATAAGACCATTAAGGAACAAAATGTATGGATGAGCACAGGGCTGTCAAAGAAAAATTAATTCTGTGATGCCATCATTGAATGGGAAGGAGAATAAAACAACTTGAGGCTGAGCTTATGATAATATAAATAGAAGAAAAAGTAAACTTATGTAAAGAAAGAGAAAGTCAACCATTTATTTTGTAGAGTGTTCTAGATTTCCTATAGCACTCAGGTGGATTCTACTA
>NW_027786045.1:0-288 GCF_054177405.1 Leptonychotes weddellii | reverse complement strand
GCTATTTAACAAAACCGAAAGTGACAACAAAATAATGCAGCACAGGACTTGTGCATCCTTGATGAGGACAGAATCAGGAGCAAGTTATTCAAACCAAATGCAAATTTGTTTTCGCACTTTCCATGTTTACTTGTACTCTTTGCTTCATAAAGCCACTGATAATTGAGGAAACTTTCTGTCAAGTACGGGATTTCTAAACATTTTTTTAGGATTTTTATTTATTTGAAATAGAGAGTGAGCAGGGGGAGGGGCAGGGGGAGAGGGAGAAGCAGGCTCTCCGCTGAGCAG
>NW_027786044.1:0-288 GCF_054177405.1 Leptonychotes weddellii | reverse complement strand
TCTGGGCACTGAAAGGCCCGTAGCTCATGTATATTTTTATTTATTGAATGCCTACCTTGAAGTAAGATGACAGGGCAGAAGGTAAGCCTGTTAAACCCTTCCAGTAATTTCCCCCTACGGTGTTCTCAAGGTCACTTTGCAATTGGGGGCGGTGGGCGGCAGTGGGGTGACGGGGCAGGTGTCCACCCCTTCCCCGGAGGCTGTCACCACGCCTGCCTTCCGTTTCCGGCATCCTCCAGGACTCTGGGGTGCTCAGATATTAAACAGCCCATTTGGGGCCATTTATAT
>NW_027786043.1:0-3399 GCF_054177405.1 Leptonychotes weddellii | reverse complement strand
TAGAACTCTCTGCTGTCGGTATGGTGTTCGGATTTAAATTAATGCCACTGGGACTGAAGACATCCTCTATCGTGGACATGGATAGAGACTTTCAAACAAGACCATTTCTGTGCTCTAGGACTAGGGTTACAGTTCCGCAGAAATAACTCAGTATTTATGTGAATAAAATGTGATTGCCTTAAAAAGAGAGAGAGAGAAAAACTTAAAACAACATCCCACTCAAACTGTATAAAATAGTTAGTGTAGTCCTAAATTAAATTTTAGTCCTAACTCATATTTTAGCCCTAAAGTCAAATTTTAGTCCTAAATTCACATTTTAGTCCTTCATATTTTAGTCCCAAATTCATAGGATTAGTTTAGTCTTAAATTTATAGATAGGAAAACTTAAGAATTTGCAAGCATTTCTTCCTTGTTCTGTAATTTTTTTCTTAATCTTTGTTGTTTTGTTTAAGATACTGCTTATTGTTTAACATTTATGAATTTTATGCAGTCAAAATACAAAGTTTTCTCCCGATGACAAGCATACACTCCCATGCACGTGGACACGTGCACACGCACACACCCCAGGATGCAGAATCTAGACTATTGTAGTTGCTTTGTGAGTACCTGAAAATGTAAAAATAGAATTGACAATTTTATTAATTGCTTGGAGATAAATAAATTACTGAAAAGAAAACACGTGTGTGTGCAATGTGTAAAGAGAGGAAAGGCTCCTTGATCTTCTGCACAGAGAGCAGAGTGTCCCGATGGACCAGGGAAGAACCCAGGCAGGAGAGCTTCTCCCACACGGTCCAGAGGAGGAGGCCAGGGGACAGTCCCCAGCTGCAGCAGGAAAGAGGGCAGGACCAAGGAGGGGGCTCCCAGCCTCCAGCCACAGGGGGAGGCGGTCCCACCGCTGGGCCTGGAGGGAGGACAGGGAAGTGGCATCTCCTGAGCCCAGTGGGGGACTGTCCCAGGAATGGGGCAAAGTACCCCCCTCTGCCCTCCAGGCCTCCACGGACTGCTGGTGCAGGGCAGCCCCCAGAGGGCCTGGAGAGCAGACAGGAGAGTCAGCCTCGGGCACAGGGCAGGCAGAAGAGGGTCCAGGAGCAATTTGTTTTTTTGTTTTGTTTTCATTTTTTTTTTTAAAGATTTTATTTATTTGACACAGAGAGAGAGACAGCAAGAGAGGGAACACAAGCAGGGGGAGTGGGAGAAGGAGAAGCAGGCTTCCCGCCGAGCAGGGAGCCCGATGCGGGGCTCGATCCCAGGACCCTGGGATCATGACCTGAGCCGAAGGCAGACGCTTAACGACTGAGCCACCCAGGTGCCCAAAAAAGGGTCCAGGAGCAATTTGGAGAAGGACCCGCACTCATGACTCTATTTGACCCAAAGTGTGCCTGTGTGTGTTACTGCCTGCATTCGCGCCCACATATGTAGTGAGAATCTCTGCAGCTTCTACGATGTCTTTGGCACTGTCCTGCTGCGTGGAGTGAGGCCTGAGGACCCCCAGGGCTTCCGTCCTAGTGAGGGGCAAGGCCAGGGAATCAAGAACAAGGGGACAAGGAATAGCAATCTCTGCTCTGCAGAGAATTCCAATAGGGTGATGACTACAGGGGTCAGGGGCCACACCCAGAGGGGACGTTCAGGCTGAGATGAAGGTCACAGGAGGTAGTCTGGGAGAGCAGGCGCAGAATGTTCCAGGCAGGGAGCACAGGAGTGTCAAGGCCGAGGCAGGGCTGTGCTGCCGGGGCTGGGGAAACCGGGCACAGGTGAGAGGGAAGGGGGCAGGCAGCAGGGCCCCTGCACAGAGCTCTCCCTCGTGCAGGGTAGAGACACCCGGGGCAGGTGTAGACCTGCAGACAGGGGCTGGAGGCTGGGCACGGGTGTGATGTGTGTTCTGCACAGATCTGCGTGGCTTTGGGGACAAGGGAACGAGGGGAGGGGGAGACGGGGCTGGATTCTGGGAGGGGGCTCACGGGGTCTGCAGGGAGCACTGGGGGCTGGCACTGGGGTGGTCATCATGGAGATGGAGGGAGAGGACAGATCGGGGCTGTGTTGGGGCAGTTGGGGGTCAGAGGAGAGGCAGGAAGAAAGACTCCCTCCTTCTGTAAGATCGCTGTGTGTTGTCTGGGCATCCTCAAGGAACCCTTAGAAAAATCTCTGCGTGGGGCCCTGAGGAGAGTCAGCAAGGCATGGACCCATTGCACGCAGTGGGGAGCCCGCTTTCTGAGGAGTGCGGCGTGGAGAAGGCCTGTCCATTCGGGCTCCCGCCAGGTTTCCACCATCCCTGATGGCCCTCGTGAGCAGGTGGTCTCACCTCCCAGCTGCTCCCACAACAGGGACCCCAACGGCAGCTTCGGGAGGGGCTGGAGTGCAGGGGGAGGATTTCCAAGGGGACGCACGTCCTACCTGATGGAGCCGACGCTGCTACCGGTGGGAACCACGACAAATACTACGTGTCCTCCCACAGAGTCACAGGCAGCAGGAGAGAGAGGCTCGGGGACTGGAAGTCCTCCTGAAGGTGGCATGTGCCCTCATTGCTGGGCCATCCCGCCTCTCTAACTGTCCCTGCTGCAGGCTGGGGTGGGGTGGCAGGGCAGGGGGGCTCTCCGGAGGAGGAGGCCTCTGAGCTGAATACTGATAGATGAGCAGGCGTTCCCAATGGTGCTTTCACACTTTATGGAGCATATGAATTGGGACGCCTGGGTGGCTCAGTCGGTTAAGCGTCTGACTTCAGCTCAGGTCATGACCCCAGGGTCCTGGGATCGAGCCCCGCATCAGGCTCCCTGCTCCGGAGTTTGCTTCTCCCTCTACCTGTGTTCTCTCTCTGTCAAATAATAAATAAAATCTTTTAAAAAATTAAAGAGCATATGAATCTCTTGGAGACCTTGTCACAGAAAGATTCAGATTCCTCAGGTCATGGAGCTGAGACCCTGCATGGCCCCCATGGGCTCTCTATGCTGGGACCAGACATGGAGTAGCAAGGATCCTTAGATGATGATGGGATAGGAGTGGGGGACATTGGAGGGGGCAGAGGATTTCCGGCAGAAGGCACAGCACAGGCAAAAACACGGGGCACAAAACAGCCTAGCCTGGGTGAGCAAGGCAGGGTTGTGCAGTTAGCTTTCTGGAGCCCATGCTCATAGGTTGGAAGGACATATATTGTTAAAATGTTCTTGCTACCTAGAGCAATCTACACATTTAATGCAATCCCTATTAAAATACTATCAATTTTTTTCACAGAGCTGGAACAAATAATCCTAAAATTTGTGTGGAACCAGAAAAGACACCAAATAGCCAGAAGAACGTTGAAAAAGAAAACCAAAACTAGGGGCATCCCAATTCTGGACTTAAAGCTCTATTACAAAGCTGTCATCATCAAGACAGTATGTTACTGGCACAAAAACAGACACATAG
>NW_027786042.1:0-288 GCF_054177405.1 Leptonychotes weddellii | reverse complement strand
GGCAGGGGAGGCTTTCAAAGGGATTTGAAAAGTGATGCTTTAGTTATAATATTTAGAAGAACGTGTTCAAGTAAAAACAGCTCCAACCAAATGAGGGACACATTTTATCACTTACTGAGAGATACTTTCAGTGTGATCCTGACTCAAAGATTAAATAACCATCACTGAATTATTCAGAAATACATGGTTTCTAGACAAGCGCACTTTCACTTCTGTCTTTCATTTTTTAAAGTCAGAAATGACTCTCAAGCCGGGTTTCAAACAGATGGGCATTGGGCTGTTCCAAAG
>NW_027786041.1:0-288 GCF_054177405.1 Leptonychotes weddellii | reverse complement strand
CGCTTGCACAAATGCGCACGTGACATGTGCGCACGTCCGTCACGATGCGCCTTGAAAACACGGCACGATGCTGCATTTTCTGATGCAACTGGGCACGAAACACACCCGCACGAGGCAGTTCCTGGTGTGGGCAGGAAGGCTGGGTGGGGGAGCGGGGCAGACCACAAGCCTGGGGACCTGTGTGCCCCAGAACGTGAGGTGACAGACGTGGAGGCGGGGCGCAGGAACAGAGAGAGGCTCTGGCCGCCAGGGGGCGCCCAGGCACACATCCCGGAGCATGAGGCCGGG
>NW_027786040.1:0-288 GCF_054177405.1 Leptonychotes weddellii | reverse complement strand
CTGTTTATTTTTTTAATTTTTTTATTATGTTCAGTTAGCCAACACATAGTTAATCTCTTTAACCACCATTGTTTGACCTCGTAATAGTCGTTTGAATTTGGTAGGGTGCTCAATAAAATTCACCTGATTGAATTATAAAAATAAGTGAATAAATGAATGGAATAATTCATCTTGTCATGCCAATTTATTATACATTCTAGCCTTTAAAAGCAACAAAACTTCAAATATTTTCACTTGTTTCATTCTCAACCTGAAACTCAGTTACTCACAAATTTTTAAAATTCAGTG
>NW_027786039.1:0-288 GCF_054177405.1 Leptonychotes weddellii | reverse complement strand
TGTGTGTTAATATGTGTGTTTGCATGTGCTTATATGTTTGGGGAGAATGACATTTCCCTGAATAGGTATATCAAGTAAAAAAGTAAAGTTCCAAACTAACAAAAGCACGTATGCCTTCTAAGTGGCTTTGATAAGCATTAATTTTAAAGATTTTATTTATTTATTTAAGAGAAAGAATGAGATAGAGAAAGAGCATGAGAGGGGGGAGGGTCAGAGGGAGAAGCAGACTCCCCGCTGAGCAGGGAGCCTGATGCGGGACTCAATCCCAGGACTCCAGGATCATGACCT
>NW_027786038.1:0-288 GCF_054177405.1 Leptonychotes weddellii | reverse complement strand
CCAGGCGCCCTTGATGTGTACACTTTTTTTTAGGTATGTTAGATTTAAAAGGTTTTGAAAAGAGAAACCAAGTTTGCATGCATACGTACCACACACACACACACACACACACACACACACACACTATCAGCCACTTCGCCTCCTGAGTCACCTCCGATGCTATTACCTGAAGCCTGCCCCAGCCGGGGGTGAATTGGGCATCTAGGTGAGGGGAGGAGAGAGGTGGTGCATCAGGTCTAGAAGAGGATGGCGGGGGTGGGGGGGGATCACTGAGTGAGTTGAAGAAGT
>NW_027786037.1:0-288 GCF_054177405.1 Leptonychotes weddellii | reverse complement strand
TTAGAGAATAGAGTATACATTATTCTCTATTTAGACCAAGGAGGTTGCAAAAAAGGTAAATTCTTCCTAGATGCAAAGCAGAAACCACCTGTGCATGCTATTCTTGATCTTGGAGGAATTGAACTTTGGGAGTAGGTGGAATTTGAACCTTGAGTGAAGTTTCCCTGTTGCATGTATACCCCTGTATAATGCCTTACGGAGGCTCATAGACTTGATCCATCATGGGCAAGGATCTAATATCATTGTGATTGACCAGAATCCAAAAATTCTTGATTCTTTACCTTAAAT
>NW_027786036.1:0-288 GCF_054177405.1 Leptonychotes weddellii | reverse complement strand
TTATTACTTCAAAATCATGATAGTTATGAGGCAAACAACTAGATCTTATTACTTAATACAGTAATAAAGAAGCTTATGTATTATAATACCACCTGTTTGTTTCTTTACTATTTTGATAGCTGCATCTTAGCTGACATGGGTTTTCTTTGTAACTTCATGTATTTTATTTTAGATATTTAAAAACATTTTTCTGAGAAGATGTCCACAGATCTTACTAGACTGCCAAAGGGATTGATGTCACTCACAAGGATAGGAAGTCTGGACTGGGGCTGAGACCTGGCTGATAGG
>NW_027786035.1:0-288 GCF_054177405.1 Leptonychotes weddellii | reverse complement strand
AGGAATGCAGGACTCTCATGTGTATGGTTTATTTCATTTAGGAGGGAGATCATCTTCTTCCATTTCCCAAATGGCTTTAAACATTCAAATTTCACAGCCATTACCAATATTACTTTAAGGTAAATAATTGAACTTTCTTGCTAATATGGATTATCTGGTATCTGTGGCTCCAGACCAGAGTATGGTTAAAACCAATTTCGAATGATGTAGACTTGCAGAACTGCAAGAAATTAAAAAAATGTGACCTGTAAATATAAAACCACCTACTGTTCTTTTTTTTTTTTTTTT
>NW_027786034.1:0-288 GCF_054177405.1 Leptonychotes weddellii | reverse complement strand
TTGTAATTAATATAAACTTCTGTTGGCTCTAAGAAATATTTTTACAGTATTCTATGAATATTTTATAAGATGCTGTTTAAAATTTGGTAATTACCCAAAATGTATTAAGACTACAAATTACTTATCTAATTCATTATCTATACCTTTAAGTGACAAAATAAGGGTGAAAGATATTTTCAACAGCTTTTCTTTTTTTTTTAATTTTTTAATTTTTTATATTCTTATGTTAATCCCCATACATTACATCATTAGTTTTAGATGTAGTGTTCCATGATTCATTGTTTGTGC
>NW_027786033.1:0-288 GCF_054177405.1 Leptonychotes weddellii | reverse complement strand
TTATAAAATACACCAAAAACGTGCACTTAGACGTAAACGTTTATGTTAAAAAATCCACATTATTATAATGCTTTCTTTCCACACCCCCCTGGGTCGTCTTGCTCACCCACTTTTGAGTCCGTGGCATATAGACTGTCCAGCAGCTTGGACCTTTGTCCTTCTGTTAGCTGTCATGATTTCAGGTGGCTGAGCTCTCCCCAGGATGGGGAGAGGCCGCTGTGGGAACTTGAGGCTTATTAAAAGCCCAGTGATAAGCAATCATGTTCATTTATGCCCGTCAGTATTCAT
>NW_027786032.1:0-3399 GCF_054177405.1 Leptonychotes weddellii | reverse complement strand
GATACCTGGGAGCTCTGCCACACTCAGGCACCCCCGGTCTTTCTGTGACCTCGAGGGTCTTGAGACCACACTGTCCCGGAGTGTTCCACCCCCCCGCTTAGCCACTGGAGCAACGTCCCTCAGCAGAGCCAACTTCTAAAAGTTCCGATTTTGTGCTTCCCCGCTCTATGACTTGCCAGAAGCGGCTGATGGAGGCCCCCTCCCCCATCGTCTATCCTCCCGAATATTGCCTCCAATTCACTTCTCCCCATGTCCTACCTTCCAGAAAGTGGTCGCTTTTCTGTTCAGAGAGTTGCTGGTATTCTTTTCTTCGATCTCCTGTTGAGTTCGTAGGTGTTCAGAATGGTTTGATCCCTATCCAGCTGAATTCCTGGGACCAGATGAAATCCAGGTCTCCTACTCCTCTGCCATCTTGCTCCGCCCCCATGACTGGTTCATTTTTATATTTTCTTTGTGTTTTTAAAGTTCTCACTATGTTCATCTGTTATCGCAAGTCCAATGAGTATCTTTTTTTTTATCTTCAATTAGCCAACATATAGTACATCATTAGTTTTTGATGTAGTGTTCAACGATTCATTAGTTATGTATAATACCCAGTGAATATCTTTATGACCATTACTTTGAACTCTTTATCAAGTAGATTCTTATCACCATTCATTTAGCATTTTTTCCCTGAGGTTTTATCTTTTTCTTTCAATGGAACATATTCCTCTGTCTCTTCATTTGGTGAGTGTTTGTTTCTATGTATTAGGTCTGTCAGTTATGTCTCCCCATTTTCAAAGTAGTAGACTTATGTAGAAGGCATCCTTTGGGTCCCAGTTCCAAAATTCCTCCTGATCACCAGAATCAGAAGTTCCCAGGTTGTCCCCTGTGTGGGCTGCCTGTGCTGTCCTGTTGTTGCCGAGCTACCCTGGTGTGTGGTGCCTGCCCTCAGCCCAGCTGTCTGCAGTAACCAACGACAACTACTGTGGGTGCAGTAGTGGTCAGGGTTTTCATCCCAAGATGAATTAGATACTGTGTGTGTGATGATGAGAGGGGCTAGGTTCCCCTGTCCTTGGGGATTCCTGTCCCAGCCAGGGCTGGCCACTAGGCGTGGCAGTGCAATAGTTGGTCTGTGGGGATGCCTGTCCTTACTGGGGATGCCTACCAGGTGTGGCAGTGTGGAAGCCACTTCAGAGGAGCTCCTGCCAGTGTGGACAGGTTGGGTAATCCACAGGGGAGCATGGGAACAGGACAAGCAGCGCTAGTAAGGTAGAAGGAAGGTATCAGTACTGGTTTCTGTAAGCATCTGGCCACCTAGGCTGAAGGAGGGCAGGAAAATGGTGACTGCCAGTACTTCAGTTCCCAGGAAAAGCTCCAGCAGATCCGTGCCCCTCTGGCACATGCCCTAAAATTAGTCAATAAATCTTCAGGTATTGCCTTGGCACTTTTCAAACTGCTGTTTCCATTCTTGAACTGATTGATATAACATGCTGACCCTTTAAGAGCAGAGACAGTTTTCTAAAGCCCCCTGGCTCTCCCAGAGTTATCTGCGAGAAAAATCAGAGTCCCATTGATTTTCAGAGCCAGACATTATGAGGATTCATCTTCCTAGTACAGGTTCTGAGGGCTGGGGTGCCTGGTGTGGGGCTTAATCCCCTCACCCCTCTGTACCTGTGAACTCTCTCTAATTGCTGTTGCCACATAGGGGGTTTGGTTCCAATCATATCTCTACCTCTCCTATCCTTTTCAATGTGGCCTTCTCTTTAAGTCTTTAGCTATGAAAGATCTGCTCTGAAATCTTCAGGTCATTTTCAGAGTGAGTTGCATTACATGTAGTTGATGCCCTTGTGTGTCGGTGGTTAGGAGGTAAGCTCAGGATCCTCCTACTCTGCCATGTTCCCTCACTCTTCATTGTGGTATTAATTTGTATATCCCAGATGATTAGTGATGCTGAGCATTTTTTCATTTACTTCTTGGCCATTTTGATGTTTTCTTCGGAAAAAAAATGTCTACATAGTACTTCTGCCTAATTTATTGTTTGGTTTTTATTATATATATTCTGTATATATTAACTCCATTTTTTATTATTATGTTATGGTAGTCACCACACAATACATCATTAGTTTTTGATGTAGTGTTCCATGATTCATTGTTTGCATATAACACCCAGTGCTCCATGTAATACGTGCTCTCCTTAATACCCATCACCAGGCTAACCCATCCCCCACCCCCCCTTCCCCTCTAAAACCCTCAGTTTGTTTCCCGGAGTCCATAGTCTCTCATGGGTCCTCTTCCCCTCTGATTTCCCCCACTTCATTTTTCCCTTCCTTCTCCTAATGGCCTCCATGCTATTCCTTATGTTTCACAAATAAGTGAAACCCCTAATATATGGTTTGCAAAAATTTTCTCCCATTCCATACATTATTTGTCATTTTGTTAATTGTTCTTTTTGCCATACAGAAGCTTTTAAGGTGGTCTATGGCCATACCACCCTGGACGTACCCAATCTTGTCAAAGCTTTTCAGTTGATATAATTCCATTTGTTAATTTTTGCTTTTGTTGTTGGTGTTTTTGGCATCATGCCCAAAAAAATCATTACCAATACCAATATCAGCAAGCTTCTTCCCTACATTTCCTTCTAGAAATTTTATGGTACCAGGTCTTATGTTTAAGTCTTTGATCCTTTTCAGGTTAATTTTTGCAAGTGGTGTGAAATAGGGGTTCAGTGTCATTGTTCTGCATGCGTTTCTCCAGTTTTCCCAGAACCGTTTGTTGAAGAGACTGTCCTTTCTCAATTGGGTGTTCTTAGCTCCCTTGTTGAATATTGGTTGACCATATAGGACAGGATTTAATTCTGGTCTCTTTATTCTGTTTCATTTATTGATGTGTCTTTTTCTGTGCCAGTACCATGTTTTCATTGCCATAGTTTTGTATTATATAGTTTGAAATGTGGAAGTGTAATGTCTTTCTTCTTTTTTCCTCAGGAATGCTTAGGCTTTAAAGGGTCCATTGTGGTTTCACACAAATTTTAGGATTCTTTGTTTTGTTTATGTGAAGAATACCTTTTGTATTTTAATAGGGATTGTATTGAATCTGAAGATTACTTTTGGTATTTTGGCCATTTTAACAGTATTAATTCCAAACCATGAATACAGGATGCCTTTTTATTTGTGTCTTTGATTATGTTAACAAAGTCTTATAGTTTACATTGTACATATCTTTCACTTCCTTGGCTAAATTTATTCCTAAGTATTTTGTTATTTTTGTTGCTATTAGGAATGGGACAGTTTCCTTTTTATTTATTTTTTCAATTGAAATAAAACTGACATAAAATATCCTATTAGTTTCAGGTGAACCTCATAGTGATTTGATATTTTTATACATTACAAAATGGTCACTACAATAAGTCTAGTTACT
>NW_027786031.1:0-288 GCF_054177405.1 Leptonychotes weddellii | reverse complement strand
TAATTCTCTTGGGACAGATTCAGCACCTTTCTATAATTTTTTTTTGTTTCTATTTTTTTTTTTTAATTTTTTATTTATTTATTTATTTTTTTATTCTTATGTTAATCCCCATACATTACATCATTAGTTCTAGATGAAGTGTTCCATGATTCATTGTTCGTGCACAACACCCAGTGCTCCATGCAGAACGTGTCTATTTCTGTTTTTAAAGATGTTTCCCTTGTCTCTGAAGTTTCTTTGGCTGACAGAATTAGAAATCACTGTCTTGGGGCACATGGGTGCCTCAGT
>NW_027786030.1:0-288 GCF_054177405.1 Leptonychotes weddellii | reverse complement strand
GCGATCCTCCTTCTGGGTATGTCCCCAGGAGAACAGAAAGCAGGGTCCTTCCGGAAAGATCCGCACACGTGTGTTCATAGCAGTATCATTTACATTTTTTTTTTTTTAAAGATTTTATTTATTTATTTGAGAGAGCGAGAATGAGAGAGAGTACATGAGAGGGGGGAGGGTCAGAGGGAGAAGCAGGCTCCTCGCTGAGCAGGGAGCCCGATGCGGGACTCGATCCCGGGACTCCAGGATCATGACCTGAGCCGAAGGCAGTTGCTTAACCAACTGAGCCACCCAGGC
>NW_027786029.1:0-288 GCF_054177405.1 Leptonychotes weddellii | reverse complement strand
GAAAGTGTCACTAAATAAAAGATTATTTTCAGGTCATTGGGAGTAACTAGATTTGAAATAGACTGGGAAAAATTTTGTGACCTATCTTTATTATTTTAACATTATAAAAGCATGTAATTTTGTACTTGTGACATCTGGGTAATTAGGCTTTGAACACTGGTGCCTTCTAGCTCATAGTTGGGGGTTGGCTATTACCCATCAGCACCTTTCTGCTCTAATTGAAACCATTTTCAATGAGACCAGGATGGGAAAGGATGGCTTTGATTTTGAATCACTGTAAAAACAACT
>NW_027786028.1:0-288 GCF_054177405.1 Leptonychotes weddellii | reverse complement strand
TAAATTATAATCATCAGGCTGATTCACGACCATATTAACTACTGATCTCTCAAGTTTTTGTATCAGACCCTTGATTTTTATTGAAAGAAAAGGTCAAGACCTGTAGAAATAATCTTGTTTGTTTTTGTAAAACCACCAATTAGGGCCCTGACCATTATTATTATTTTTTTTATTATATACACTATTCTGTGAAAAGAGGAATGTGAAAAATTACCTTGTATTAACTGTTGTGAAATAATGTTATATTTTCTTTTCACCAAAACATGAAAATTTTGTTTTCTTTTTTAC
>NW_027786027.1:0-288 GCF_054177405.1 Leptonychotes weddellii | reverse complement strand
CCAGTGCGTAATTTCTTTTAGGTATTTACATCACTAATTTAATTTCCTTATTTAAATAGATACTTTCAACAAGTATTTTCCAAGTATACAATGAGTATTTGGGAAAAAATAAACCAACCTTTGTAACTCTTCTGTTTCTTATGTTAAAATAACATCTGAAGATGAGGGAGAGAAATTCAACACACAGTTATAAAGTAGTGTAAACTTGTGTTTGGCATCCTCCTGTTCTCTGTTTAGGCATCTGTTGTCATTTTAACTCTAGATCCCAAAAATGTCAGCTGCCACATG
>NW_027786026.1:0-288 GCF_054177405.1 Leptonychotes weddellii | reverse complement strand
TAGAGCACCAAGTAGTTGCTCGATGCATTTTTGGTGAGTGAACAAATGAAGGAGTGAATGAATGAATGAACGTAGTTTGGGGTTAGGACCCGCATTCTGGAAGTCCAGGGAGCCTGATTCTAGCCCCCTAGGGGCCCCCAAATCCAGAGCCATGGGGCTCCACCCCAGAGGTTGAAGCCTCTGTCAGCAAAGGGGGGGGTGGTGTGGGACCCAACATGGGAAACTCACATGACCCTGAGCTGGGCTCCACTGAACTTGGGTGGGAGGAGGGCGCAGGGGGTTCCTGCT
>NW_027786025.1:0-288 GCF_054177405.1 Leptonychotes weddellii | reverse complement strand
CACTGATGGCCTGAATAAAACAAAAAGGTGGAAGAAGGGTGAATTCACTCTTCTTGAGGAGAGAATTGGGGAGGATATAATGAATAGTTTATTTATCAATTCATTTACTGCTGAACATTTGAGTTGTTGGTAGCTTTTGGCTCTTGTGAATAAGGCTGCTGTGAATATTTCTATTCAAGTCTTTTTGTGGCATATATATTTTTTTTTTTTTAGATTTCTAATTTTTATTTTTTTTTTATTCTTATGTTAATCCCCATACATTACATCATTAGTTCTAGATGAAGTGTT
>NW_027786024.1:0-288 GCF_054177405.1 Leptonychotes weddellii | reverse complement strand
GTGAGCAGCTGCCACAGGATTCTTTAAAATTTTTTTTTTATTAAAGATTTTTATTTATTTGACAGAGCACAAGCAGAGGGAGAGAGAGCGAGAAGCAGGTTCCCTACTGAGCAAGGAGCCCGATATGGGACTCGATCCCAGGACCCTGGGATCATGACCTGGGCCGAAGGCAGCCGCTTAACCGACTGAGCCACCCAGGCGTCCCTTTTTTTTTTAAATTTTATTATGTTATGTTAGTCACCATACAATACATCATTGGTTTTTGATGTGGTGATTTTTTTTTTTTTG
>NW_027786023.1:0-288 GCF_054177405.1 Leptonychotes weddellii | reverse complement strand
TGACAGAGAGAGACATATAGCGAGAGAGGGAACACAAGCAAGGGGAGTGGGAGAGGGAGAAGCAGGCTTCCCGTGGAGCAGGGACCCCAGTGCAGGGCTCGATCCCAGGACCCTGGGATCATGACCTGAGCCGAAGGCAGACGCTTAACGACTGAGCCACCCAGGCGCCCCAAGCGTTCAACTCTTGATTTCAGCTCAGGTCATGATCTCAGGGTCATGAGATCAAGCCCTCATTGGGCTCTGTGTTGAGAGCATGGAACCTGCTTAAGATTCTCTCTCCCTCTCCCT
>NW_027786022.1:0-288 GCF_054177405.1 Leptonychotes weddellii | reverse complement strand
GGGAGGCAGTATGGACTTTTTAAAATAACCACCTGTCTAGCTTTCCATCCTATACAGGTTTTTATACATTCACAATATTGTTACCTTAGTAATAAAAAGGTAAATTTCTCTCTTTATCTTATTGTCTTAGATTACACTTAATGCACTGTCAGAAAGTCTACCTGGTCACTTTAACATTCACCTTAATCTCCAGATTTTTATCTAAAATTTTTCTGTTGGGTAGCTAAAGGTCACATTTATTCTCATTAACAAAAACCCCTCACTTCCCTTATTCCTCTGAAAGTGGTG
>NW_027786021.1:0-3400 GCF_054177405.1 Leptonychotes weddellii | reverse complement strand
TATCTTAGAGGTTTTTACTTTATGAGATGACACCCAAAATGAAAAGGCATTTGTGTGACATTTAACAGAAATGGAAAATGACATTTAACAGAAATGAGGGAACAGTGGCACTCAAACCAGACAGAGACTGAAGGGAAAACTCTTGACATTTGTCAGTGCCTCCTTTCTGTGCCCTATTTTCTCTATTCTGGTACTTTCCTCACCAGAGTAAGGCTTGCAGGACCCTCCCTCTAGCCAGCTCAGTCTTCTGTGGGTGCCCCTTATTACAAAATGGTCTCACCTTTCCTTTATGTTCAGCCAATCTCTTGTTTCACTGTCACATAGAGCAGAGATCTGACAGGATACTTCACACTAAGCATGAATGGCTGATGTGAGCTGCATACCTCTCCAGGGGTCACCAGAGAATGACATTTTTTTTTTTTAAGATTTTATTTATTTATTTGAGAGAGAGAATGAGATAGAGAGAGCATGAGAGAGGGGAGGGTCAGAGGGAGAAGCAGACTCCCTGCCGAGCAGGGAGCCCGATGCGGGACTCGATCCTGGGACTCTGGGATCATGACCTGAGCCAAACGCAGTCGCTTAACCAACTGAGCCACCCAGGCACCCGAGAATGACACTCTTAATGGGAGACCTTGGGCCCCTTGGAAACATATCTTAGGGTGTCCTTCAAATCACAGCATATTGTTAACCAGGTCTACAATTGTCAAAGTGCACCTCTTCTTGGTACAGAAAAACATAAATCTCTCTTAATATGTCACAACTGTGTCATGTTTGACCTATTTGACCTAAAATGAATTACATCAAGGCATAATCATGGATTAATTCATTTAAAACATGTCCTTTACAAATATAAAAATATTAGAAACATTATTCACTCATTCACAGTTATTTACTATGTGCCAGGGAGTTTACACCACCACCTCATTTAAGCTTCAAAACCCAATACAAGATATTGGTATTATAGGTATCGTTATAATTATTTCTCTTTTACAGATTTGGAAACTAAAATTCAAAGAGGCCAAGTAAAATGTCCCAGGTACTACATGATATAATAATGATGTAAATCCTGTTCTTTCTGGTTCCTAAGGCAATGATTTTTTTTTTTGTACTATGCCATATGTCTACCATAATGACTATGAATGTGACACTAAACACTAAATCATCAGATCTAGAATTTGTATATAGACACATGATTTGGTTGGCTTAGAAACTGAAGCTCTAGGATTTGCTTTTTTTATGTTCCTTGAGCCTTATGATTGAACATAACATGTGAAACTTGGGTTCAAGCATAAGCATAAAGAGAAAGAAAGATTCCTTCTGTATGTACTCCGAGTACCTTCATAAAGAAGTTAGACTGTCCAGGATAAGTAAGTTGTGTAGACAATCAACCTGAGGCGAGTGGAAATCAGCTTTTATGTGGCTATCCTACATGCTTCTCTCAGCCTTGTTTTCTGGGTATCTCTTTCTTATGCCACATTTGCTCCCAAATTTGTGCTTTTCTTCAGGCCTTTCCCTCTTCCAAGAATATGCTTCCCTTCTCTATATTTAAATCCCACCAAACCTTGAAGTGTGACTTGTAGACTCATCTCAAATCTGCTGCCTTCTACAGATCTGTCCTGACAATTCCTGACTTTCCACACACCCACTCAGGAGTTTCACTGGGGCAACCACATCCAAATAATCTGGAGTGCTGGATGAAGGTACAGAAGCCCTGCCCTGTTGGGTCAAAAGATGGCTTCATGTTTAGTTGGCCTTCTACATAGTTTTCATGCTTACTAATATTTGAGAATCATTGACTTGGTATTTGTAAGATACAGTAAGCCTGGAGTAAACTTACTTACACTAATCACTATTTTAATAATACATGTAAATCTTAAATCTTCAGTAAGACTGCAAACTGTCTGAGGACAGGGGACATTAATTTACTACCCTTTATGTCCCTAACAAGGTGCTAAGGACAAGTGAACACTTTGTGAAAAGTTTCTCTAAACTTACCTACAAATATAGATAAATGGGAACCAATTAGCCTCATTGCTGATAGAGTATGGTTTATAAGATGAGTACTGGGTGTTATATGAAACTGATGAATTGTTGAACACTACATCTTAAACTAATGATGTACTATGTGTTGGCTAATTGAATTTAAATTAAAAGAAGAGGAGTTCTTCAATAGAGAATTAGGTTTGCAGAGAGATGTGGCTTCTTTAATGGGGGAATATTTGCTCCACTGCAAATGTACCCATAAATACTAAGACAAGAAAGTGTGTATACTTTATACTTTGACTAGGAAAAAAAGTCAGAATGCTTTTACTGTGTGTTCCTATTTTCATTCTTAGAATTTTTAGAGTTCAAAGGGCATGGCACTTTTAGTCAATTGCTATTGTTGAGACCATCGAGTCAAACAATATAGGTCAGATTTTCTCCTCACAGTCATTTGTTTCTAAGCTTCGACAAGTCCTTAATTCTGACACTCACTAATGGTGCATCTTCATTTATATATTCTGGTTACATTATAAATTCCATAACTTCTAGACATTGCACTGTGAAGGGTTTACTCTGAGTGCCATATGTGAGCTGTGCCCCCAAACCTTTTTAGACACTATGAAAACTAAGATAATTTTTTCCCTCCTAACTAGCATCTAGTGGTCAGTTTCCTCAGTAATTTTTAATATTTTTTATTTCCTCTGGCCCACTTTTCCATTCTTTAAGATGAGTTCTCTTGATGAAAGGGAAACATATAGATGATGTATATAGTAAAATTTCCAGGCCCACACAAATTAACTGTATCAACAGTTTTAATTTTTCTTTCCTAATATAAAGGATAAAGCCATCATGTGGGAAGGAAAATCTACCCTGGAGACTCCAGATTCCTGCGCAACTCCTAAACACCTAAATTTGTACACTGATTATTAACCACAACTTCAGTAATCATTCCTCCAATGCCCTGAAGTAAATGGCTGACTGAACAGTGAAGATTGAACTGTGTCCTAGGAGGTGAGGACCTGAACTCCCACGAACTGAGAAGGAAAGCACATTCCAAAAGAGGACCTATTTCCAGCAAAAAAAAAGCAGTTACCAGAACACCTTAGTACTCCCGGCCAGATACAACTGGTCACACCCTCTACTGGGGTGGGAGGAACGTTTCCCTTTGACCAAGACTGACCATATCTTTACCTTGGACTCTCTGGGAGGGTAAAAGGGAAAAATTTAGGGGTGGAGGGAGGAAGAGGGAGATGTGGAGAAGAAGAGAAGAGGAGAAAGGACATTCTGAAATACTTGGCATGCCATTAGAAAAGAAAGGTGAATTGTCTAGAACTCTGTTTACTTTTGCTCCCTGCCCATCCCTCCCTCCCCCGCCCAATCACCTTATGTAACAGTCTTGTTCCAGCCGTCTGTGCAC
>NW_027786020.1:0-288 GCF_054177405.1 Leptonychotes weddellii | reverse complement strand
CCACCCACTTTCATGGGACCAACTCCTACATAGCTTTTGGGTCTCACCTGAAATATTACTTCCTCAACTAAATATTTCCTCTCCTCCCAAATGAGGTTAGGACCTCCTGTTATTGTCTCCCATAGCTTCTTGAATTTCTCCTTTAAAATATTTATCACATTTAGGGGTGCCTGGCTGGCTCAGTTGGTAGAGCATCCGACTCTTGATCTCGGGGTTATGAGTTCAAGCCCCACATTGGGTGTAGAGATTACTTAAAAATAAATAGAAAATAAATCTGTAAAAAATATT
>NW_027786019.1:0-288 GCF_054177405.1 Leptonychotes weddellii | reverse complement strand
CGCTTCTGTCTTCCGACTACTCCGCAGTGAAGCTGGGGCCTACACTGGGGGCCACCTGCAGAAAACACCAGCCCCTCCCCTCAGGTCCTCTATACGGCAAACACCCAGCGCACGTCCTACTATGTGGCGCAAGCGCCCGAGGCAGTCCTTTCTTCCAAGTGCTCCGGTGACTGTCAGCGCGAGGCAGGGCACGGCGGCCGCCCCCGCCCACATGAGGGGGCCCCGAGACTTAGCACCGGCCGAGCTCTGCGGGGGGGGCGGGGGGGGGGGCTCGGAACAGACGTGGTG
>NW_027786018.1:0-288 GCF_054177405.1 Leptonychotes weddellii | reverse complement strand
TAAAGTTAAGAATATCTGTAAAAATTAGTCAAGGGATTCACAAAATAAAAGGATGTAAAGTATGACATCATATACCTAAAATGTGTGATGGAGAGGAATAAAAAATTTAGTGCTTTTGGAATGAGTTCAAACTTAAGTGACCATTAATGTAATATAGACTGCTATATGCATAAGATGTTATTTATAAAATTTTTTTTTTAAAGATTTATTTATTTATTTGAGAGAGCGAGAATGAGAGAGAGTACATGAGAGGGGGGAGGGCCAGAGGGAGAAGCAGGCTCCTCGCTG
>NW_027786017.1:0-288 GCF_054177405.1 Leptonychotes weddellii | reverse complement strand
GTTGCTATTCTTTTCTTCGATCTCCTGTTGAGTTTGTAGGTGTTCAGAATGGTTTGATCCCTATCCAGCTGAATTCCTGAGAGGAGACGAAATCCAGGTCTCCTACTCCTCCGCCATCTTGCTCCGCCCCCTCTCTTGGTTTTTTTAGCTATACTTCATATTACTTGTTTTGGTGGTTTTATTACATCTTAAACTGTAAATCCTTAAATTTTACTGGTCTACTTAGAGTTAATGTGTACCATTTCACATGAAATATAAAAGCTTTGCAATCAAGAAAGTCCATTTATT
>NW_027786016.1:0-288 GCF_054177405.1 Leptonychotes weddellii | reverse complement strand
CCCCCCCGCCCCTCCTCCCAATTGCCCAGAAGCCTCTTTAGCACCTTCCTGAGTTTCGAACATCTGTGCATCTGATGACATGCAGCACTGGGCTGACGAGCCCCTGCTGCCTGACAAGATCACTGCCCCGGATGAGAAGGAGCTCAGTCTGGGCCCAGCAAAGGTGGTGCCCCTCGTGCGGCCCCCAGAGACCTGCTGGGGGCAGAAGCCCCTCCCTGAGAAAGGGCTCCGCACGGGGGTCTGCACTTACACTTGGTGGGGAAGGGCTTCACCCTAAACGCTTGACTT
>NW_027786015.1:0-288 GCF_054177405.1 Leptonychotes weddellii | reverse complement strand
TCCATGTGAAAAGCTCTACAACTCAATTTGTGTAAGAATAACAATTTTATTTCAGCAATGTCAATGCCACTCTTCACATTCATGTCAGTTATTTTCTATCATAAATTTACCTTTCTATTATAAGATTACTTTTCTAAGTACGGGAATCAGAAGTTAAATCAAATTTGTATTTGATTTGAAGTTTTCAAAAAACACATTGGTCAACAAACTCCTACTGTTGATAATGACAAGAGCTGCCCAAAGATGGTGGCTCAGCTTTTTCTCCATTCTGTGGGTTACCCAATCTCC
>NW_027786014.1:0-288 GCF_054177405.1 Leptonychotes weddellii | reverse complement strand
TGATCCCGAGGTCCTAGGATTGAGCCCTGCATCGGACTCCCTGCCCAGTGGGGAGCCTGCTTCTCCCTCTCCCTCTGCCCCTCCCCCTGCTTGTGTTCTCTCTCTCTCTCTGTCAAATAAATGAATAAATAATCTTAAAAAAAATACTTTGGCTTTTACTCTGAGTGCAAATGGGACACCAATGGAGGGTTTTTGGGTGGAGGAGTAACATGATCCGACTGATGCATTACGAGGATCTCTCCAGCTACTCTGTAGAGAACAGACTGAAGGAAACTGGGGGGGGGGGGG
>NW_027786013.1:0-288 GCF_054177405.1 Leptonychotes weddellii | reverse complement strand
TTTTTTTTTTTTTTTAAAGATTTTATTTATTTATTCATGAGAGACAGAGAGAGAGAGGCAGAGGGAGAAGCAGGCTCCCAAGGAGCAGGGAGCCCGATGCGGGACTCGATCCCAGGACCCTGGGATCATGACCTGAGCCGAAGGCAGACGCTTAACCATCTGAGCCACCCAGGCGCCCAACTCCAAAATCTTCTTTCCCTCGTCCCATCTCCAATGGCCTTCTTCCCCCAGACGCCGCCACACTTTCGCATGGGAGTGTCTGTTTCAGAAACACACATGTACGTGAAG
>NW_027786012.1:0-288 GCF_054177405.1 Leptonychotes weddellii | reverse complement strand
TAAGATTCTCTCCCTCCCTTTCTCTCTGCCCTCCCCCCCGCAAGAAAAAGAACTGGTTATTTTAGTTACTATATTCCTAGCCCCTTGGCGGGGGGGGGGGGGGTGCGCTGATTTGGGAGTGGGACAATTAATGAGAAATGAGGCAGGATTAAATTTTCATTTAACACCCCTGAAATAAGTTGAATGAACTCCACACTTTCAGAAGGTAGAATTGTCACATCACTTATTTCCTTAAGCCAAATGTAATCAGTTTAAGGTCCCCATCCAGCTGGCCAGGAAGGAAATTTA
>NW_027786011.1:0-288 GCF_054177405.1 Leptonychotes weddellii | reverse complement strand
GGTGTTATATGCAAACAGTGAATCATGGAACACTACATCAAAAACTAATGATCCAATGTATGGTGATTAACATAATAATAAAAAAATTTTAAAAATAAAAATATGCAAAGCATCCACTCCTGTGCTGGATCTGTCAGTTGGGGTCTACCAATGAAATAAAATAAAAATAGGTTGTACTTATACAATGGGAAGAATGAACCATTCGTATAATGGCTTTGATTTTGTATTTTGTTTTAACTGAGAGTATGATTAAATATGATGAAAATGGAGCAAAATGTTGATCAGTTG
>NW_027786010.1:0-3400 GCF_054177405.1 Leptonychotes weddellii | reverse complement strand
CACCCCACCCCCCACTCCAACAACACTCAGTTTGTTTCCTGCGATTAAGAATTCCTCATATCAGTGAGATCATATGATACATGTCTTTCTCTGTTTGACTTATTTCACTCAACATAATACCCTCCAGTTCCATCCACGTCGTTGCAAATGGCAAGATCTCATTCCTTTTGATGGCTAGAGCATCCATTTTTGATTGCACCTCATTAATAGCCTTTTTTATTTCAACTTGGTTAGATTTTAGTTCTTTTATTTCTCCAGAAAGGGTTTCTCTAACTTCCATGCTTTATTCAAGCCCAGCTAGTATCTTTAAAGTGGTGATTCTGAATTCTAGATCCGACATTGTACTAATGTTCATATTGAGTAGGTCCCTGGCAGTCGGTACTGCCTCTTGTTCTTTTTTTTGAGGTGATTTTTTTCCATCTTGTCATTTTGTCCAGAGGAGAATAGATGAATGAGAGAACAAAATGCTAACAGGGTAACAGCATCCCCTGAAAATATACATTAAACAAATCAGAAAAGACCTAAAACTGGGGGAAAAGAAAGAGAAAGGGAAAAAAAAAAGAAAAAGAAAAATATGAAAACAAATATGATCAAATATGATCAGGCTGGTGCATAGATCAGTGCCACACACTAGATTTGGGGTGTATTTTGGTCTTTTAGAAGAAAGTGCCTCCCAAAATTTTAAAGAACGAAAAACTTATGTATGTAAAAAATAAGGGTTAATACAATGAAGGGATGGAATATGACTGTAAAGATGATAATTATAAAAGATTTTATAAAAGGAATTGATAAGATAAGAAGTTGGTTGAAAAAAGAAAGCAGAGGATTTAAAAAAAAAAGGGAGAGGTTGTGATCAGCAGGAGACTAGAACAAAGCCATACACTAGAGATTTAGGGTATATTAAAAGAATATTTGTTTTGGTCTGTTAAAAGAAACTGTATCTCAAAATTTTAAAGTGAGAATAACTTATATATATATACCAAAAATGAGGGTAACTACTATGAAGGGATACATTATGACTCTAAAAATGAAAAATAAAAAAGATTTTATAAAAAAGGGATTGATAAGATGTTGGTTGAAAAAGGGAAAAAGAAAAATTTTAAAAAAAAGTTAAAAAAAATTAACTTGGAAAGACTACAGAATCATGGTAAAAAAGCCATGGATTCTATGTGCATTATTCCCCTAGCACTGGAGTTCTGCCGTTCTCATTGATCGGTAAACCTGGTCTTGGCTGGCTGTTCTTGCTGATCATCTGGGGGAGGGGCTTATTGCTGTGGTTCCCAAATGTCTTTGCCGGAGGTGGAATTGCCCCGCCCTTGCCGGGTCGGGCTAAGTAATCTGCTCAGGTTTGCTCTCAGGAGCTTGTTCCTGCAAGCTTTCCGTTCGGCTTTGGAGGACGAGAGTGAAAATGGCGGCCTCCCAATCTCCGCCCCACTCCTCACTGTGCCCCCGGAGAAAAGGAGTCAATCACTCCCGTCTCCCCAGTCTCCGGCCTCACTCTGTGCCCACCCAGCCAGTGATCTAGCATTTCTATCTCTGGCATTCGACCCCGTGTGGAGTCTCCAAACCCACCACATCCCTGTGGTGCACTCTCGCACCACTCCTTCTGGGGGAGGAAGGGGAGTCTCCCTGGATCTGCCACTTGTTGGGTCCCTGCTGGAGGAGCAGGGGCCCAACTGTGCTGCAGATCACAGTTTATGGCAACCCCGAGCTGAGAGCCCACTCCTCGTCTCTGTCTCTGCAGCCGGCTTCCCTGCTCTGATACCTGGGAGCTCTGCCACACTCAGGCACCCCCGGTCTTTCTGTGACCCCGAGGGTCCTGAGACCACACTGTCCCAGAGAGGGCTCCATCCCCTGCTTAGCCACTGGAGTGATGTCCCTCAGCAGAGCTGACTTATAAAAGTTCCAATTCTGTGCTCTGCAGCTCTATCATTGCCAGAAGTGGCCGGCGGAGGCCCCCTCCCCCACCGTCTATCCTCCTGAATATCGCCTCGGATTCACTTCTCCACACATCCTACCTTCCAGAAAGTGGTCGCTTTACTGTTCAGAGAGTTGTTGCTATTCTTTTCTTCGATTTCCTGTTGAGTTCATAGGTGTTCAGAATGGTTTAATCCCTTTCCAGCTGAATTCCTGGGATTAGATGAAATCCAGGTCTCCTACTCCTCTGCCATCTTGTTCCTCCTCCTCTTATTTATTTGACACAGAGAGAGAGTACAAGCAGGGGAGTGGCAGGGAGAGGAAGAGAGAGAAGCAGGCCCCCCACTGAGCAGGACTCTGGGATCATGACCTGAGCCAAAGGCAGATACTTAACCAACTGAGCCACCCAGGCACCTGCAACTGATGAACTACTGAACACTACATCTGAAACTAATGATGTGCTGTATGTTGGCTAATTGAATTTAAATTAAAAAAATTTTTTTTAATTAAAAAAATAGAAGATGGCTTTGTGAGGATGCTGAGATTTAAAATCCACTGACCTGAACTTCCCACAAGATGACATTCAATGCCTTTCAAGGATATAGTGGAACCATCTGCTTAGACTTAGTCTAACAATTTGATTTGCATGCACAATGAAATAAAATCAAATCAACATCAGTAATCAAGGAGGCTAATAAGCAAATACATCAATCCTCTTTCCCAGGATTTTCTAATAAAGAAAAGGCTGAGAGCCAACAGCCAGTGACACTAACAGAGCTACTACCAGAGCAAGGCAAGGGAGAGGGTTCCATAGCACATCTCAGGAGGCCATGGAGCATGTCACTGAACAGTATCAGTGTGATCAACTCCTCTTGCCCCCAAATCACATTCTTTCCAATATGTTAGAGAGACTGAAACACAAATGTTTCTCCAAGACAGGAAGAATTGGAAATATGAAATACCCACGCCAAATGGGACTCCCACACTCTGCTTTCCTCAAAACCTACATTATATCCTACATTTACATATGTAAATGTAAATGTTCTTCACTTTCATCTTATAACATGGTGAGTGGGGGAAAATAGTATTTCAAACAAATCATTCAACCCAAGGAGCAATTTTTCAGCTCATGGAGTCCCTCTAAGATTGAAACATGAACCTATATTCTGAATTGCTCTTTACACACTGATTAATTCAGGAGTAAAATGATCCAACATATTGCTACCAAACTTAGTGACCTAGGTTCTTTGTTATTCACCAAATAGCTACCAGATAGACTGATCAACTGCTGTATGTTTAGTAATGTACTGGGCACTGTGATTAACAACAACAACAAAAACAACAAAAGTGTTGGGCTTAGAATTTTCTCTTAGGTACCTACTATCTATCTAGAGATAGGACCAACATACAAAAAGTAAATTAGAGGAATGAATTGTATTCCTATACATCCAGTGGGCCTACTTCATGCTCCATGCTTAGGCAT
>NW_027786009.1:0-13786 GCF_054177405.1 Leptonychotes weddellii | reverse complement strand
ATGGTACTGGCACAAAAACAGACGCATAGATCAATGGAGCAGAATAGAGAGCCCAGAAATGGACCCTCAACTCTATGGTCAACTCATCTTCGACAAAGCAGGAAAGAATGTCCAATGGAAAAAAGACAGTCTCTTCAACAAATAGTGTTGGGAAAACTGGACAGCCACATGCAGAAGAATGAAACTGGACCATTTCCTTACACCACACACAAAAATAGACTCCAAATGGTTGAAAGACCTCAATGTGAGACAGGAGTCCATCCACATCCTAAAGGAGAACACAGGCAGCAACCTCTTCGACCTCAGCCGCAGCAACTTCTTCCTAGAAACATCACCAAAGGCAAGGGAAGCAAGGGCAAAAATGAACTATTGGGACTTTATCAAGATAAAAAGCTTTTGCACAGCAAAGGAAACAGTCCACAATACCAAAAGACAATTGACAGTTGGGGAAAATATTTGCAAATGACATACCAGATAAAGGGCTAGTATCCAAAATCTATAAAGAACTTATCAAACTCAACACCCAAAGAACAAAGAATCCAATCAAGAAATGGGCAGAAGAATCCAATCAAGAAATGGGCAGTAGACAACCCCAAGAGAAGTAGGGAGCAAAAAGGACACAGAAGCCATATTTTGCTTCTTCAACAAAGGAGGCTGGAAGGAGCGCTTCACTAAATAGAAAAGTCCTCATCAGTCTCTGGTTCATTCTCTACAAATAACCTGCTTCTATGAAGAAGAGAGCAGGGAAGAACATGGGCCTTTTCAGTCAATGTAAGATACTAGTTCTTGGATATCTAAAAGCAAGAACTGAGAGCTAGTGATGGCCTACTTAACCCTTTTTCCTCTAGCCCTTCTAGTGGTTTTATAGGTTCTTAAGTCCCCATTACCAAACAAATAGATAACAAATTGGTAAATAAATGATAGATAGATAGGCGCCACACATACACACACACACACACACACACCAAAAACCTTCCTTTTTGAAATATCTAGAGTGCTTCCTCTCTTAACTATACACTCATTAGTATAACATTTACCCATACAAAAGGAAGTAATTCTTAAAATATGTGATCCTCATCTAAGTCATACAGGTGACAATTTAGAAATTAGTTTTTGTTTTTTTTTTTTCTTCTCTGTTGTTTTTTGTAAGGTGGAAGAGGGATTAGAAGAGTGATATGGGACAAGAGAATCCATAGTAGGGAAATGTTTCAAGACACAATTTTTGTGAAAAAATTTGGTATGGGGAAAGCAGAAAAAAGTTAATGAGAGAAAGCAGAGAAGTTAATGTATTCAAGAAAGCTGAGAGATCCAAGGGAGTAGGGTAGAAAGGAATGGAGGCAGGGGAAATGTTACAAAGATTGGGGTGAGATGGAGGAAACTATTGGGGACTTGGAGAGTAAGATGTTTTGCAGAACTGTGTAATTTAGGACAAAAAAATAACAGGAGTTGTAAAAATGTATAAGTTAATAATTAATTAAAGTTCTTTTTAAAGTTTTATTATGTTATGTTAATCACCAAACAGTACCTCATTAGTTTTTGATGTAGAGTTCCATGATTCATTGCTTGCGTATACCACCCAATGCTCCATGCAATACGTGCCTTCCTTAATACACATCACCGGGCTAACCCATTCCCCCAGTACCCCCCCCAAAAAAAAACCCTGTTTGTTTCCCCTAGTCCATAGTCTCCCATGGTTTGTCTCCCCCTCTGATTTCCCCCCCTTCATTTTCCCCTTCCTTCCCTTAATGTCCTCCATGCTATTCCTTATGTTCTACAAATAAGTGAAACCATATGATAATTGACTTTCTCTGCTTGACTTATTTCACTAAGCATAATTAAAGTTCCTTAATGGTTTTATAGACATATAAGTTTGGAATTCCTTTTATAGATTACTTTTTCCATAATTTAGCTATTGTTGATAATGTTGTTATAAATATTAGGGTGCATTTATCCCTTTGAATCAGTATTTTTGTATCCTTTGGATAAATACCTAGTAGTGCATTTGCTGGATCGTAGGGTAGTTCTATTTTTAACTTTTTGAGGAACATCCATACTGTTTTCCAGAGTGGCTGCACCAGTTTGCATTTCCACCAACCATGTAAGAGGGTTCCCCTTTCTCTGCATCCTCACCAACACCTGTTGTTTCTTGTGTTAATTTTAGGCATTCTGACTGGACTCATGTGAGGTGATATCTCATTATTGTTTTGATTTGTATGTCCCTGATGATGAGTGATATTGAGCACTTTTTCATATGTCTGTTAGCCTTTATATGTCTTCTTTGGAAAAATGTCTACTCATGACGTCTGCCCATTTCTTAACTGGATTATTTGGTTTTTGGGTGTTCAGTTTTATAAATTCTTTATATATTTTGGATACTACCCTTTTATCTGATATGCCATTTATAAATATCTTCCCCCATTCCAAAGTTGCCTTTTAATTTTATTGATTGTTTCCTTCATTGAGCAGAAGCTGAATTTAAGAGGCAAAACAGACAGACATAGGTGGAAAAAAAGAAAAATAAAGGAGAGGCAAACCAAGAAACAGACTTAACTATACAGAACAAACTGAGGGTTACTGGAGGGGAGGTGGGTGGGTGGGTGGGGGATGGGTTAAATAGCTGATGGGGATTACAGAGAGCACTTGTGATGAGCACTGGACATTGTATGGAAGTGATGAATCACTATACTGTACACCTGAAACTAATATTACACTGTATGCTAATTAACAGGAATTTAATAAAAACTTGAAAAAGAAAAAAAATAAAGATTACTTTTTAGCACTATCAATAGTGATTGTCTCTTAAAAAAATAGTGATTGTCTCCTTATAGGCAGTGCTGACCAAAACTGGGTTTTCAATTTATATGGGTTGTATTAATAATAAAAGGAAACAACCTGATCAAATGGAGCTTCAGCTAACCAATGAAGTGCCACTCCTTTTCACTTTCTTCTGGAGACTTCTGCATTTCTTTGACCAGTCATGGAAAAAAAAATCCTTAAAATAAATTTCCTTCAAAGTATCTATAAAGAGAAATTCCCTAAGGGGACAGGGTTCTATTTTTGAAGTTCCATCCCAGAGGAAAAAAAATCCAGTCAATAAAAATAAAATGCTCTCATATCACTTATCCTCTCAAGGCCTCTGCCCAACCTCACCTTTCTCCCCTGATAATATATACAGCTGGTTTCCTAGAACACATAATACACATATACACACACACACACACACAACAACAACAACAACACAACAGTCACATCCTCTTTTCTGAGATTTAAGGATATCTTGGGAACAAGTTGCTCCTTCACCCTGTTTTCTTCCTTTGATGTGATTTTATGTTTTTCAAGCTTTTGATTATAAAGGAGAAACTTATATAATCAAAATAAAATACTAATACTAATGAAACCAACGCCAGAAATTGACTTCTATTTCTAATCCCGTACTATATGTCAAAGTTATGATAGATGTTCTCACATACATTTTCTCCCTCTCAATTCCTTATCAATCATAAAAGACACAATTAGACTAGAACTTAAGAAAATACATTTTATATGAACATACACTTACTCATACACTTACTTACACAATAGGTAGTGTGAAACACTAGAAAGCTCCTATTCATGGATCCTCATTCCATGCCCTTAGCAGCTAAACCTGCAGTTTCCAATTATCTCTTTCTTTGTACTTTCCTGCCACCTCCTTTTTCTCCAGTGCTAGGAGATTTAATGTGGATTTAAGTTTCATATAGGGTCACAAATTAAAATTGCTTTTATTATTGAATCTTTAGAATGTATTTTGGCTGTAATTATTCTATGCCTGTTCTGAATCTTATTTCATGGTTTTCACCTCAGACTTAATTTCTATGTTCTGCTATTTCTTCAAGCTTGAGATACCCTTCCTGCTTATCACTCATGTCTCCTTAGTATGGTAAGTGCAAGAAATTTTCAAAAACAATAGAACTGATTAAGTGGTAAAAAATATCACATTTTATATTATATAGTTTTCATTGTATCTCTTGACATTCCTTTCCACCTACTAAGAAGAAAACCATCTATGTTCTTTAGGATATATTATTTTTAGCATGAAGACTAGAATAAATTGTATTCAATCACTATTCTCTTATTTTCTATTAGTTATTATACATAGCAAAATACACATTTTTGTATTAAACATGCTGTGCTTTCAAAACCGTGATACTTCTGTGTATAGTATATAAGCTATGACTTACAGTGAGGGTCAATTTTCCTTTTTGGAAAAAAAGACACAAGGTTACATCTTAGATGCGGGAGCTTTGCTACCTGTGGTCTGACTGCTTGCTGACTGGTAGGCTCTTTGATTCAAAATACACACAAAAAGGTCTGATATGTTCCTGTGCTCTCCAAGAACATATGCAAAGAAATAGGAAGTGAAATGGAAAAATTGGAGAGGAGGAGGATGAGAGAGAAATCATACTTATATACACTCGATCATTCACCACAAGTCCTCTTAAAAGAAAAGGAGAGAGCACCTGGGTGGCTCAGTGGGTTGAGTTTCTGACTCTTGGTTTTGACTCAGGTCATGATCTCAAGGTCCTGAGATCAGGCCCTGCATTGGGCTTTGCTTTCGGTGGGGAGTCTGCTTCAGATTCTCTTTCCTTGCCCATCCCCTGACTTGCAAGACATGCTTTCTCTAAATAAATAAATAAATAAATAAATAAATAAATAATCTTTTTGATGAGCATTGGGTGTTATAAGCAACTAATGAATCATTGAACACTGCATCAAAAACTAATGTTGGCTAACTGAACATAATAATAAAAAAAAAAGAAAAAAAAGGAGAAGAGCTCATCCATCAGACAAGTGCTTTCACTTAGGTTTTAATACTCCACCCTACACTCCCTAAACTTTAAAGGTAAGCTTCTGGATTCACTCATGAGACACTTGTGGTCAACCTCCATATATGGTTATGAAGAGTACAGAAAATAAATTAGTCATTATGATAAATATATTAAGCCTCACAGTCTGGGTCCAACTGAGACCCCTGGCATGTAATCTGACAGTTTATTCACTAAATATTTTTTATGGGTTGAATTGTATTCCACTCCCCAAATTAATAAGTTAAAGTCCTAACCCCCAGTATCTTCTATTTGAAAATGGGATTTTTGCAGACATAACTTGTTATTATAATGGTATACTGGAGCAGGTTGGGCCCCTATTCTAATAGGATTGTTGTCCTTATAACAAGGGTAAACTTGGACATAGATATGCACACACAGGGAGACCACCATGTGAAGATAAAGGCAGGCACTGAGTCTAATGCATCTGCAAGACAAATATTGCCAACAAACCCACCAGAAGCTAGTAGAGAGGCCTGGAACAAATTCTTCCTTGTAACCCTCAGAAGGAACCAGTCTGGTGACACCTTGATCTCAGACTTCTACGGACTCCAGAATTGTGAGATGATAAATTTCTGTTGTTTAAGCCGCCCAGTTTGTGGTTTTATGTTATAGCAGCCTTAGCAAAATCATGCATAGATCTATTTACTTTATTTTGTTAATAAAACTTCCTATTTGGGGAATCTTTATCCTAAACCCATCCTGCTGTCTCATGAAATCCATAATTGCTGAAGACTTCCACTATTTGTAACCCTGAAGGCCATATACAACCATTTCTATTAAACAATTTTCAGTGAGGAAGGTTAATACCAGCAGGAAATTTGACATCACATTGTGTCATTTCTGTGTATGTGTTTGCATGTGTGTTAGTCTGGGACCCACTGGAAACAGATGGCACACTCAAATTGGAAATTTCAGTGTAAATTTAATAAGATGATTTACAAAGGTATTAAGCAGCATTTGGGAAAACTAACAGGGAATAATGCATCTGAAACTGCTACTACCCCATTTCTAAAGGGATAAAGTAAGGAAACAAATATTAGAGCCTGTAGACAGAAGCTGGATAGAAAGGACATCCTGGCAGGAGCTGTGGCTTGGTAAAAAGGGATGAATAAGAATAATTACCTTGAACTTTCTTCTTGTCTTCTGACTTCATGCTAGTGCCTCTCAATGTCCAAACCTAGAAAGAAGCTTGAGATCAAAGAAATCCATTGATTATAAAATTCCATACAAGTTAGCCTCTTAGGGTAAAAAGTACTGTGAAGAATGGTGCAAATTGGGTCTGGGGCAAGTGGAAGCTTTCTAACCCAACATTTATATATGTAAGAAAAAGGAATAATAGAGATTTTTTATCACTATTAAATTCTGCTACATCTGAAATTCCTCATGCTTCTTCTCTTTCTCCCCACCTCCCTTAGTCTCTCTCTTCCTCTTCTTGGTAAATTTTGTTCTCATTTCACACTCATCCTAGAATGAAAATAAAATGTTAGACCGCATATAGAACTTCCTTCTGTCTTAATCCTTCACCTACTTCATCAATTCATTTCCTTTCTTATCCAGTTTTGGGAACATGATGCATCATTTCAATCAATGGTTGTCATCAATCCTTGAGCTGCTTTTTCTGACACATCAGTCCTACTCAACTTCAACCCATGTTTCTCCACTTATTACTCAGACTGTTGAGTGCTGCTGGAGAAAATTATACAGCTTTACATAGTGGTACCAATACAAATGTGTATACTCCAAACTCGTTTGGGCCTGTGGTACCTTCCTGAGTACCTCCTTCATATCTTCATATCAGTTATTATAATAGAACTGTTGAACCTCCACATTTAATTTATCCTATTGTCATGGACCACCATACTAGCTAAATAGTGTCCTTCTTTCAGAAAAAAAAAAAAAAGTAGATGCTTTGAAAAAATGTGTCACAGATTCCTGTTTTCATTTTTGTCTTTACTTGGACTCTATGTGAAGTGGCATATTATTTGAAGGTAGGTTGTGAAATTTAAACATGCATAATGTAAACCCATTAGTAACTAACAAATAGAAAGTATAGCTAATAACAAGATTTGAAGACAATGTGGTGCTCTGGGGGAGACCTTAAAAGTCCAAATGCATATATTAGGGGGGAAAAAGAGAGTAATTTTAAAGCATTGTTTTTAGCAAGAGAAAAGGGGGAAAGAACCTGTGATTGAGGAGTCTGACTCCTCACCAAAATCTTACATGGGATCTTCAAGCCCAGCTATAGGCAATTCCAAGGTTTTGCCTGGCAGGCCCCATGGGGAAGCTGCCCTCCATTCATACTTGGTGCACGACCATACACTGAAATTTTCTGAAGGAAGTTGCAGTCAGTGACTCAACTTTCTTCCCAACCCCTTCGGCTGCCAGGTAGGCAGCCGTCCTTATAGGTGTATCTGTATTCCAAGCCCCAGACATTTATTTGGAGGCCTCTATCTCAGGGGCACTTGACTGAGGTTCTTTTCTTCACCTTTCAACTCCTACTTCTGCGTTGTCTCCCTACCCTCAGCCCACTGTCCATAAGAAGGCAAGAAACTTTTGTTCAGGTCTCTCCTTAGCAGTGACACAGTTGCCCCTTTTCTTTTCTGTTCTTTTCTTTTTTTGAAAGATTTTATTTATTTGACAGAGAGAGAGAGACAGCCAGCAGCCAGAGAGGGAACACAAGCAGGGGGAGCGGGAGCGGGAGAAGCAGGCTTCCCACAGAGCAGGGAGCCCAACGCGGGGCTCGGTCCTGGGGTCATGACCTGAGCCAAAGGCAGACGCTTAACGACTAAGCCACCCAGGCACCCCTGGTTGCCCCTTTCTGTGCTGCATCCATCAGACCCTTGCCTAGGGTCATTCCATGGGGAAAAATGGAACATTAGGGAGGCAGAGCTTCTTTTAACCTCTTGCTTTCACTGTCACAGTAAATGAATAAAGGCTTGATTAATACTTCAGTCTGTCTTGTCCTGATTGCCCACCTCAACATGATTAACTCAATTGTTGCAGCAATAAGCACTTGAAAAGTTCAACACCATTCATGATAAAAACTCAGCAAAGTTGCAACAAAAGGGAATTTTCTCAATAAAAATACTATAGTTAACATTGTTCTTAATGAAAATTTTCCTGGTGAGATTTGTAAGATGAAAGGGAGCCAATTATGCCCACTTCTGTTCAACATTGCATTGGTCCTAGTCAGTGCAATATAAACACACAAACAGAAAGTAACAGGTATACAGATTGGACAGAAAGAATTAAAATTGTCTTGCAGATGACAAAAATTCTACAAAACTTACCAAGAATTTATTAGAACAGTTAAGAATAGTAAGTTTCCAGGATGCAAAATCAATACATAATGAGGAGTAAAACTTTGCTAAAAATCATATGCTTAAAATGGTTATGTTTTATTACATACAATTTATATATTAATAAAATTGATTTTAAAATTTAAAAAATAGATATAAACTCCACTAATAGATCCAGAAAGTTTCCCATGCTTTTAGAAAGTTCCAAGTGTTCTTCACATTAAACTAGTATAATATAAATATTGAAGACTTTTGAGAAAGGGGACATCATACTTCTATATCCTAAAATGACCTTAACTATAAAATGCTCCATTTACTTTCTATTGAAATAAAAAATATGCATATATTTTAATATTTACTTTCATCTTGGAAAGTTTAAAAACTGAAAAAACTCAGTATTAGAGACAAAGTGTTTGATTAAACATTTAACTGTCATTGTGAATTTCTACAATTTCAAGCTTAAACGTCATTAAGAGAACAGGAAAAAAATTGATAAATAATGTGAGAGAAAAAAATGAATAATGTAAGAGACAAAAGACTTAGTGGCTCAGGTCAGATTGGGGCATGTGGGGCATATCAAGGAGGTCAATCCCATGGAGGAGTTGAACTTCACTTTCATCCACGCTCAATAATTAGGTCCATAGCTGACCCAGGGTCTCTCAAAATCATTATAATTTTTGTACCCTGAAATATTTCTCATACAGTTTTTGTGAAAATAAGTTTATTTCTTTGCCTCTAAATAATATGTTCAAGTATCTTTAACATTCAAATTCCTTTTGAGCAGTTTCCTCACAAATATCAAATATCATTTTCGCTTCCTTTTAACCTCGAAGAAAATACAGCTCACATTATTATCACTTATTTCTTTTGTTCACTTAGCACATGAATTGATGTTGTTTCTGAGCATATGTGAATTCTTTGGCTCACAGTCAGAAAGGATAAACAAAGTTCAACATTGTTTTACCAAATCCATTATAGGAAAGTCAGTTGCAGCCCAAAGGGACTTGGGTCATTTACTTAGGAATTTAAAACAATCCAAATTAGTTGTTGTCCATGCAAGATAATATTCATTTTCCCCCCAGAACTTTCACATAGTGTAAATTTGTACAGAATTATACAATTAGTAGCCAGCTAATATATCACCTTACGAGTGATAAGATTTGACTTGGGACCACTCTTTCTAAGCTTTCACTGGCCAGTTCAGACAGAAAGCATCCCAAACATTGTATCCCAAAAGTGACGACAAAAAGCATGAAATGATTTAATTAAACAAATCTTTGCTTTATAATGACCATAAAACATATACTACTGCTCAAACTTAATTGTGTCTATTCATACTAAATCTAATTCAAGCACTGCATTTTGGCAAAACAACCCGTTAGTTTTTGATATTACACTCTCTGAAAACCCATTCCTAGGGAAAGCTCAATGACCAGAGTAGCTCTTTCTTTGCAGTAAGGGACCCAACACATTTATATTATAAAGTATATTCAGGAATGTCTGACTGTGCATTTCTAGTTTTCAGCAATTGATAGAGTACTCCACTTGTTTAATTCTGTTTTGTGTTACGTAGATTAAAGTGTGAGGGTCTTAGTTTCAATTTCAAAAATAAACTGTTTCATTTAATTTATCGAGAGAAATATTTGTTCAAATTGGCATAATAATTAAGTCCACAGAAACTGGGAACATTTCTAAACTATCAAATGTTTATAAATTTTAAAATATATTTAATTATTAATTTAGAATATTGCCATGGTAACACTTAGCATGAGCAGTCAGAGTTTTTTTGTTTTTTTAGGTTTTGTGCTTTCTTTTCCTTTTTCTCTCTCTTTTATTTTTTCCTGACATTGACCTCATTACAGAAACTGAAAAAATATGTTGGGGTGTGATATTCTGCGATTTCAAACATTCAAAGCTGAGGTATCAATCTTTATTTATATATTTTAATATGACCTATCTTCTTATTATTATTTGAAAATGCACAAAGTTTAAAGAGATAATAAACATCACCCATTATGCAACAGCCTTTCCAAAACAAAGTGAACAACACTGTTAATACTATAGTAGATTCTCTTCAAATTATTTTGCATGGGCATTGTTTGACCTAGTTGAGATTTTATGGTATCTTCAATTGTGTCTTTTTTTTTACTTCATCTTTAATATAAGCATGTATCCTTGTCATTAAAAAGTTATAAATATTTTAAAATAATCCTTATATATTAGGACAGTTTTAGATTTGTCAAATTACTGCAAAGTAGCACACAGTTCCCAAAGAACTGGTAACCAGTTTCTCCTACTATTAACATCTTATATTAGAATGATATATTCATTACAATTAAGGAAACATCATTGATATATTCTTATTAACTAATGTCCATGCTTTCTTCAGATTTACTTAATTTTCTCCTGCTATACTTTTTCTGTTTCAATATTCCATCTGGGATACTGCATTATACTGAGTCATCATGATTCCTCAGGATCCTTTCAGTTATGAGTTTCTCAGATCCTTGTTTTTGAGGACTTGATAGTAGGAGAGGTACTGGTCAGGCATTTTGTAGAATGTCCCTGAATTGAAACCTATCTGATGTTTCCCTTATTGTTAGACTGGGGTAATGTGATTTGGGGACTACAGAAGACACCATTTTCATCATATCATATTAAGGATAAATACTATCAACATGACTTATAATCGTTGATGTTAACCTTGATCACCTCAGTGGTCTTTATTAAGTTTTTCCACTGTAAAATTATTTCCTTTTCTTCCCTTTCCAAACTGTACTCTTGGAAGGAAGTCACTTTATGAAGCCACCATTTAAAGTCTGAAGATTTATGTTCCATTTCCTTGGGGGACTAGTGTATATGATCATTTGATTTTTCTTTTTAACACTATTGATGTGGTTGGTTATGGTGTATAATTCTTTTTATACATTGTTGGATTCCATTTGCCAATGTATTATTGAGGATTTTTATATCTAGGTCCACAAGAGATAGACTTTCTTTCCTGTAATGGTTTGGTATGCTTTTAATGGTATAAGTACTAGGGTAATGGTACTAGGATAATACTGGCCTCATAGAATGAGTTAGGAAGTGTTTTCTCTGCTTCTATTTTCTGGAAGAGATTGTGGAGAGTGGATATCATTTCTTCCTTAAATGTTTGGTACAGTCCAGCAGCAACACTATCTGGGCCTGGTGCTTTCTCTCTTGTAAGGTTATTAAGTATTGATTCCATTTCTTTCCTAGATATAGGAAAATTCAGGTTACATATTTCTACTTGTGTAAGTTTTGAGGGTTTATATCTTTGAAGGAATTGACACTTTATGTCTAATTTACCAAATTGATGGGCAGAGCTTTTTGTAGTATTCTTTTATTATTATTTTAATGACAGTGAATTCAGCAGTGATGACCTTTTTCATTTCTGATATTGGTTAAATTGTGTCTCCTCTCTCTTTCTTGGGTAAACTGCCTTGATGTTTATTAATTTTATCTTTTCCAAGACTAATTTTTTATTTTGTTGATTTCCTTTATTGATTTCTTGTTTTTAATTTTATTGATTTTTGTTATTTATTTTTTTCTGCTTGATTTAGAACTTGATTTCTTCTAGTTTCTTTCTTCTGACTTGATTCTTCTAGTTTCCTAAAAAGTTTCCCAAGATGGAAGCTTAAGATTGTTTTTTAGATAATTCTTGTTTCCTGATATTCATTTAATGCTATAAGTTTTCTTTTAGGTACTGCTTATACTGCATCCAATACATTATGCCAAGTTGTAGTTTTATTTTCATTTAGTTCAAAGTATTTTTTATTTCTTTTGAGTTTTTTTCCCTACATGTTATTTAGAAGTGTGTTGTTTAATTTTCAAGTAATTAGAGAATTTTTCAGCTATTTTTTCTGTTACAGATTTCCAACATAGTTTCATTTTGATCTGAGAACATACTTTATATGATTTCTGTTTTTTAAATATGTTAAACACATTAAGCCATGTTTTATAGCTCAGGAGTGGTATATCTTCATAAACATCCACGTTTCTTAAGGAGAATGTGTATTTTGCTGTTGAATTAAGTATTTTATAAATGTCAAAGAGATCAAGTTGATTTATGGTACTGTTCAGGTCAACTATATCTTTAGTAATTTTCTGCCTAATGAATCAACTGCTGACACCATGATAAGGATTTTAACACCTAAATATTTCAGTCAACATATCTTGCTATTATGGTTTCAGATGAACAATTTTTCACTTTAATTCCTCTTCTTATCCTCTTGCTTTTTTCAAGGTTTTTCCTTTGTCTTTGATTTTCTAAAATGTAAGTATGCTAATAATTTGTTTGTTTTCATTTTTGTCTTGTTTGCTGTTTTCTGAACTTCCTAGCTCTGTGGTTTGTTGTCCTAAATTTGCAGAGTTATTGGCCAATATCACTTCCAATATTTCTCTTGCTTGTTCTTTCTGATACTCTAGTTTTCATATGTTACACCTTTTGAAATCGTCCCATAGTTTTTGGATGCTGTGTTCTATTTTGTTTTTTGGTCATTATTTTCTCTTTGTGTTTAAGTCTGGCAAGTTTCCATTGACCTATCTCAAGCTTCCTGCTTTTTTTCTTCAGTTGTGCCCGGTCTACCAATGAGCTATTCAAAGACCTTTTTCATTTCTATTAGGGTGTTTTTATTTCTAGTATTTCCTTTTATTTTTATTGTTGTGGTAATGATAGTGACTATTTTGGGGGGACTAAAACTGCCTTATAAATATTTTTAGTGGTCAAAATAATTCATCTAATTATAGCTTGTTTCATTTATTTCTTGTTAGGCATTTCATTTTGTTTTTTCATTAATAAAGCAGAGATAAACAGTATTTTTTATACAGTGACTTAAACCTTTGTAATTCAAATTACTGAGTTCAAGTTTATACATACTATTGTTTTGATATCTAAAACCTTATTAACTTTTTAAAAACTTATAGTCTGGGCTTCTTTGAGAGTGAATAAAAGTGTCCTTTCATAATTGTACTTTTTGAAGACTGCATATTATCATTTAAAATTGATTCCAAGGTGAAATACTTTTAATTGCATTTATTTTATTATAAAAATATTGGGTAATGTGTATACATGTTTATATTTATATTAACTATTTATATATCATTTTTTGACTCAAATTATGTCTTGACCCATCAATATTTTGAGATCTTAAAAAGCTAACAATTTGTAAGCATTTTCTATGCATTAAGATTATTAATCCTTGGGGGTGGAGCAAGATGGCAGAGGAGTAGGAGACCTGGATTTTGTCTCCTCTCAGGAATTCAGCTGGATAGGGATCAAACCATTCTGAACACCTACAAACCTAACAGGAGATCGAAGAAAGGAATAGCAACAACTCTCTGAACAGAAAAGTGACCACTTTCTGGAAGAATGACAAGACGGAAAAAATCACCTCAACAAAAAGAACAAGAGGTAGTACCGACTGCCAGGGACCTACTCAATATAGACATTAATACGATGTCAGATCTAGAGTTCAGAATCATCACTTTAAAGATACTAGCTGGGCTTGAAAAAAATATGGAAGTTATTAGAGAAACCTTTTCTGGAGAAGTAAAAGAACTAAAATCCAACCAAGTAGAAATCAAAAAGGCTATTAA
>NW_027786008.1:0-288 GCF_054177405.1 Leptonychotes weddellii | reverse complement strand
TGGCAGAAGGCTCTTCTCGATCTCCCACCTGCAGGATGCTCTGCTGAAACAGAGGAGGGACCCCTCCCTCTGCCAGCATGCTGCTCCTGTAAGCATCTAAACTCTATAGCACCCATGTCTCCTTTCCTAGGCCAGCACTGGTAGTAAATACTTGGGTAAGAACACCACCCCAGCCATCAGAGGTCCTAGAGAACATGGTGGGGATGCTGCAACGTTGGACTTCAAAGCCTGGCCACAGATTAGCAGACTGTCTCTGGAATGAGGTGAGAGAAACTTGCTTCAAACCAT
>NW_027786007.1:0-288 GCF_054177405.1 Leptonychotes weddellii | reverse complement strand
GTCCCAGGCATCCCCTGCTGTGACCCTGAACATCATCTCGCAGATCTGTCAATATATGTTCTTTGGGACCCCCCTCACTGATGGTACTCTCCACAAAATCCGTGGTCAGAAAGTTCTGGAATGGATGCTAATGATAGTTGCACAGCATTGTCAATGTACGTAAAGCCAGTGAATTGTACATGAAAATATGGTTAAAATTCTAAATTTTCCCAAACAAAAAAAAAGAAAGCCTGCGAAATACTCACTGACACTCACTTCCTGGAGATTTCACATTAATCTGAGAAATCT
>NW_027786006.1:0-288 GCF_054177405.1 Leptonychotes weddellii | reverse complement strand
GTGTTATGCACAAACAATGAATCATGGAACACTTCATCTAGAACTAATGATGTAATGTATGGGGATTAACATAAGAATAAAAAAAAAATAATAAAAATAAAAATAAAAAAAATAAATAAAATAAAACAAAATCTGTAAGACAGGTCATTAGATATTTAAATACCCTAGAACAGGAAAGAGAATTCTGCCCTTACAGGTGATACTGAATGCAGGTTACTATTTGTGTTATCTATAGATTAGATTAAATAGAAAAATGGAAGTATAAATTGCTCCTCATGGAATGCACAG
>NW_027786005.1:0-288 GCF_054177405.1 Leptonychotes weddellii | reverse complement strand
TGTTTATAGAGGTATCATTTCAAATAGAATTATGGTGCTTTTTGTACATATGTAAACCTGCAAATAGATCAACCGTGAATAATGCAAGTGAAGGTCAAGCGAGAGTCAAACCTGGACATAGGAACATCATCAGCAGTGAACTGGTTCTTCCAGTGTTTTATTCATTTTTGTACTTGATATGGTACCTGGAGTATAATTGCCACTAAATGTGTGTTGAACTAAATTGATAAAAGAAAAATGGTATTTGGGTCTGAGTTTAGTTTTATTTTTTTATTTTTATTTTTTTTT
>NW_027786004.1:0-288 GCF_054177405.1 Leptonychotes weddellii | reverse complement strand
TCCTGTTGAGTTTGTAGGTGTTCAGAATGGTTTGATCCCTATCCAGCTGAATTCCTGAGAGGAGACGAAATCCAGGTCTCCTACTCCTCCGCCATCTTGCTCCGCCCCAAGTATTTTCTAATATTAAGCATGCTTGAATTCATGAAAAAAATCTTATTCGGTCATGGCACATTTCTTATTATATATATTGGCAAATTAAAATTGCTAATATTTTAAGATTCCTGCATCCATTTTCATAAATGAGATTATATTATGATACTTTGTAAAATTTAAGGAGTTTTCCTTATT
>NW_027786003.1:0-288 GCF_054177405.1 Leptonychotes weddellii | reverse complement strand
ATTTTGCACTCTTCATAGCATGAGTGGTTAGTATTATTACCCTGATTCAAAAATGTAGAAACAGGCTTGGAACAGAAAGGAATTTGCCCAGGGTCTTTCTGCCAGTAAATGACGGAGTAGAGATTTGAATCCAGATCTGTTTGACTCTCAACTCTTTCTTTTCTTTCTTTCTCTTTCTTTCTTTCTTTCTTTTTTTTTTTAAAGATTTTATTTATTTATTTGAGAGAGAGAGAATGAGAGACAGAGAGCATGAGAGGGAGGAAGGTCAGAGGGAGAAGCAGACTCCCT
>NW_027786002.1:0-288 GCF_054177405.1 Leptonychotes weddellii | reverse complement strand
CGCTTGCACAAATGCGCACGTGACATGTGCGCACGTCCGTCACGATGCGCCTTGAAAACACGGCACGATGCTGCATTTTCTGATGCAACTGGGCACGAAACACACCCGCACGAGGCAGTTCCTGGTGTGGGCAGGAAGGCTGGGTGGGGGAGCGGGGCAGACCACAAGCCTGGGGACCTGTGTGCCCCAGAACGTGAGGCGACAGACGTGGAGGCGGGGCGCAGGAACAGAGAGAGGCTCTGGCCGCCAGGGGGCGCCCAGGCACACATCCCGGAGCTTGAGGCCGGG
>NW_027786001.1:0-288 GCF_054177405.1 Leptonychotes weddellii | reverse complement strand
TGATGTAATGTATGGGGATTAACATAAGAATAAAAAAAAAATAAAAAAAATAAAATAAAATAAAAAATTTACCTAGCTCTTTTGGGTTTCATGAGGTAGAAAAAATGATAGGTCTCCCTTTTTCAATTTAGGCCATCAAAATTAGGCGATTTCTCATAGCCTATACTTGTGAAGAAAGATGCCAATATAGGCATAGAAATTTAAAAAGTTTCAAAATAGTAACACACTATACCACACCATGAAAAAGTTTAATTAGAAAAGATATCTACTTCATTTGAAGATTAAGAT
>NW_027786000.1:0-288 GCF_054177405.1 Leptonychotes weddellii | reverse complement strand
GGGGCTTGGCAGCTCAACTCACAAGGGTCCTACCTCCCATTGCTTTCCCACCTCCAGGGTCCCAAGCATCTTGAACCCACCCAGCCTCCACCTTTCAACCCAGTGCAGCTGCCACCCTCTGCCCCTGGTGCAGGCCTGAGCATGGGCATGGGGAGGGTCAAGGTCAGGTATGTGTGCCCCACACATCTTGGGATAGGGCGCGGTGATGGCTGTCCACACTCCAGGTGGCCCACACCATGGCATGCTCCATGGGTGATTGGGGAGGGCAAGACTTTCTTACTCTGATCC
>NW_027785999.1:0-288 GCF_054177405.1 Leptonychotes weddellii | reverse complement strand
AGATTTTTATTTATTTATTTGACAGAGAGAGACACAGCGAGAGAGAGGGAACACAAACGGGGAGTGGGAGAGGGAGAAACAAGCTTCCCGCGGAGCAGGGAGCCTGATGCGGGGCTCGATCCCAGGACCCTGGGATCATGACCTGAGCCGAAGGCAGATGCTTAATGACTGAGCCACTCAGGCACCCCAAAAAAGTATATTTTCAAAAGGAAAACATTCCCCTCAAATTAGAACATGGATCATGCAGGATGACCCTTAACTGAATATCTGACTTCCCCTTCTCCCATT
>NW_027785998.1:0-3400 GCF_054177405.1 Leptonychotes weddellii | reverse complement strand
TCCCAAAAGTTCATTTTTGCTTTTGTTTCCCTTGCCTTTGGAGACGTGTCTAGCAAGAAGTTGCTGCAGCCAAGGTCAAAGAAGTTGCTGCGTATGTTCTCCTCCAGGATTTTGATGGAGTCCTGTCTCACATTTAGGTCTTTCATCCATTTTGAGTTTATTTTTGTGTAGGGTGTAAGAAAGTGGTCCAGTTCTATTCTCCTGCTGTGGCTGTCCAATTTTCCCAACACCATTCGTTGAAGAGACTTTTTCCATTGGATATTCTTTCCTGCTTTGTCAAAGATTAGTTGATCATAGATAGAGTTGAGGGTCCATTTCTGGGTTCTCTATTCTGTTCCATTGATCTATGTTCTGTTTTTATGCCAGGACCATACTGTTTTGATGATCACAGCTTTGTAAAACAGCTTGAAGTCAGGCATTGTGATGCCCCCAGCTTTGGTTTTCTTTTTCAACATTCCTTTGGCTATTTGGGGTCTTTTCTGGTTCCATACAAATTTTAGGATTGTTTGTTCCAGCTCTGTGAAAAATGTTGATGGTATTTTGTTAGGGATTGCACTGAATGTGTAGATTCTTTGGGTAGCATAGATATTTTAAGAATATTTGTTCTTGCAATCCATGACCATGGAATGTTTTTCCATTTCTTTGTATCTTCCTCAACTTCTTTCATAGGTTTTCTATAGTTTTCAGAGTACAGATCCTTTACCTCTTTGGTTAGGTTTATTCCTAGGTATCTTGTGGTTTTTGGTGCAATTGTAAGTGCGATAGATTCCTTGATTTCTCTTTCTTCTGCCTCATTGTTAGTGTATAGAAATGCAACGGACTTCTGTGCATTGATTTTATATCCTGTCACTTTGCTGAATTCCTGAATGAGTTCTAGCAATTTTGGGGTTGATTCTTTTGGGTTTTCAACATAGAGTGTCATGTCATCTGGGAAAAGTGAAAATTTGACTTCTTCTTTGCTGATCTGGATGCCTTTTATTTCTCTTTGTTGTCTGATTGCTGAGGCTAGGACTTCTAGCACTATGTTGAACAATAATAGTGTAAGTGGGCATCCCTGTCGTGTTTCTGACCTTAAGGCAAAAGCTCTCGGTTTTTCCCCATTGAGACTGATATTCGCTGTGGGCTTTTCATAGATGGCTTTTATGATATTGAGGTATGTTCCCTTTATCCCTATACTTCGAAGAGCTGTGTTTTGTCAAATGCTTTTTCTGCATCAATTGAGAGGATCATATGGTTCTTGTCTTTTCTTTTACTAATGTGCTCTATCATGTTGATTGATTTCTGAATATTGAACCACCCTTGCATCCCAGGAATAAATCCCACCTGGTCATGGTGAATAATCCTTTTAATGTACTGTTGCATCCTATTAGCTAGGACCTTGTTGAGTATTTTGGCATCCATGTTCATCAGGGATATTGGTCTGTAATTTTCCTTTTTGATGGGGTCTTTTTTGGGTTTTGGGGTCAGGGTAATGCTGGCCTCATAGAAAGAGTTTGGAAGATTTCCATCCATTTCTATTTTCTGAAACAGCTCCAGAAGAATAGGTATTATATCTTCTTTAAATATTTGGTAGAATTCCCCTGGGAAGCCATCTGGCCCTGGACTCTTGTTTTTTGGGAGGTTTTTGATTACTGCTTCAATTTCCTTACTGGTTATTGATCTGTTCAGATTGTTTATTTCTTCCTGTTTCAGTCTTGGTAGTTTATAAGTTTCCAGGAATGCATCCATTTCTTCCAGATTGCTTAATTTGTTGTCATATTGTTGCTGGTAGTAATTTCTAATAATTGTTTCTATTTCCTTGGTATTAGTCATGATCTCTCCCCTTACATTCATGATCTTATTAATTTGGGTCCTTTCTCTTTTCTTTTGGGTAAGTCTGGCCAGAGGTTTATCAATCTTATTAATTCTTTCAAAGAACCAGCTTCTAGTTTTGTTGATCTAGACTGCTTTTTATTTAGAAATATTTCATGAATATTTTCCCAGGTTAAAAAATATGTTGTCCAATATATTTTCAACATCTATATATTTTCCCACTAAGGAAATTGAATCAAGACTCAGAAGTTTCCCAACATTTTACTCCTGGACTGCAAGGGTAGTTCAACATCCACAAATCAATCAGTGTGATACGCATTAGTAAAAGAAAGGACAAGAACCCCATGAGCTTCTCAGTAGGTGCAGGAAAAGCATTTGACACACTAGATCATCCGTTCTTGATAAAAACTCTCCACCATGTGGGATAGAGGGAACAAACCTCAATATCATAAAGCCACATACAAAAGACCCACAGCAAATATCATCCTCAATGGGGAAAAACTGAGAGCTTTTCTCCTAAGGTCAGGAACCTGACAGGGGTGTCCACTCTCACCGCTGTTGTTCAACATAGTACTAGTCCTAGCCTCAGCAATCAGACAACAAAGAGAAATAAAAGGCATCCAGATCAGCAAAGAAGAAGTCAAATTTTCACTTTTCCCAGATGACATGACACTCTATGTTGAAAACCCAAAAGAATCAACCCCAAAATTGCTAGAACTCATTCAGGAATTCAGCAAAGTGACAGGATATAAAATCAATGCACAGAAGTCCGTTGCATTTCTATACACTAACAATGAGGCAGAAGAAAGAGAAATCAAGGAATCTATCGCACTTACAATTGCACCAAAAACCACAAGATACCTAGGAATAAACCTAACCAAAGAGGTAAAGGATCTGTACTCTGAAAACTATAGAAAACCTATGAAAGAAGTTGAGGAAGATACAAAGAAATGGAAAAACATTCCATGGTCATGGATTGCAAGAACAAATATTCTTAAAATATCTATGCTACCCAAAGAATCTACACATTCAGTGCAATCCCTAACAAAATACCATCAACATTTTTCACAGAGCTGGAACAAACAATCCTAAAATTTGTATGGAACCAGAAAAGACCCCAAATAGCCAAAGGAATGTTGAAAAAGAAAACCAAAGCTGGGGGCATCACAATGCCTGACTTCAAGCTGTTTTACAAAGCTGTGATCATCAAAACAGTATGGTCCTGGCATAAAAACAGAACATAGATCAATGGAACAGAATAGAGAACCCAGAAATGGACCCTCAACTCTATCTATGATCAACTAATCTTTGACAAAGCAGGAAAGAATATCCAATGGAAAAAGTCTCTTCAACGAATGGTGTTGGGAAAATTGGACAGCCACAGCAGGAGAATAGAACTGGACCACTTTCTTACACCCTACACAAAAATAAACTCAAAATGGATGAAAGACCTAAATGTGAGACAGGACTCCATCAAAATCCTGGAGGAGAACATACGCAGCAACTTCTTTGACCTTGGCTGCAGCAACTTCTTGCTAGACACGTCTCCAAAGGCAAGGGAAACAAAAGCAAAAATGAACTTTTGGGA
>NW_027785997.1:0-288 GCF_054177405.1 Leptonychotes weddellii | reverse complement strand
GCAGGGGGTGGCGAGCCAGCGGCTTGGGCCCCTCGGGAGCCTGGTCGGCCCTCGGTCCCTCCCGCAGGCTGAAGCTGACCCCCAGCCCGGCGTCGCGCGTCACCGTCTCGCGGGCCACGTCGAGCAGCAGCAGCGGCGGCGTGTCCACGACCGGGCGCCCGGGCCGCAGCAAGCGCAAGCGGCCGGAGGCGGAGGAGTCGCCGGGCCCGGGCTCGAGCGGCATTGGCTCCGGCAGCGGCAGCAGCAGCGGCAGCACCAGCTTCCACCTGGCGCAGCGGGCCTCGGCCT
>NW_027785996.1:0-288 GCF_054177405.1 Leptonychotes weddellii | reverse complement strand
GCAAGGATGCAGAGAAACTGGATCGCTCATATGTTGTTGGTGGGAAAGGTAAGTTGTATAGCTGCCCTGGGAAGCTTATGGCAGTTTCTTACAAAATTAAACAGCTGTTCACTACATCACCCAGCAATTGCACTCTTAGGCATTTATCCCAGAGAGACACAATTCTTTTTTTTTTTTTAAAGATTTTATTTATTTATTTGAGACAGAGAATGAGAGAGACAGAGAGCACATGAGAGGGGGGAGGGTCAGAGGGAGAAGCAGACTCCCTGCCGAGCAGGGAGCCCGATG
>NW_027785995.1:0-288 GCF_054177405.1 Leptonychotes weddellii | reverse complement strand
CCACCTGCCCCTTTTCCATGTCACGTTTGCAAATGCCTTTTAGAGTAATACCCAGTGTTGGGGAAGATGGAGTGAAATGGGCAGTCTTGTGTATTGCCAGGGGATGTGTAAAGGGATACAGCCTTCCTGACAAGTGATTTGGCAGGATGTAGTAAGTGCTTTTAAGCTTCCCAGGGATTAAGGAATCATCGAAGATATAGTATCAGTTACCTTGTGCTGTGAAAGACACTGTCCCAAAACTTGAGAGCTTAAGAATTATCTTTAGCTCATGAGTCAATGAGTTGGCTT
>NW_027785994.1:0-288 GCF_054177405.1 Leptonychotes weddellii | reverse complement strand
GGGACTGCAGTGGAGTAAACCCTCTTGAGGGACCCCTAGGAAACATGCCAGTACTTCTTGGGGACCCTTGCCAGGGCCTGTGGGGTGGAGGATTCCGTTTTCCTACTATGCTGGGACCAGGCAGGGTGGAGCTTGGGAAGAGTGCCGGCCTTATCCCACGGGCAGCCACCAGGGGTCAGGATGGGGCCATCGAGCCTGATGGTGGGAGCGAGGGTAAGGATGGACAGCAGCCAGACCCTGCATTTCCTCTGTCTGGCCACGGCTGGCTGCACACACAGCTCCCCTCTG
>NW_027785993.1:0-288 GCF_054177405.1 Leptonychotes weddellii | reverse complement strand
GTTCAGAATGGTTTGATCCCTATCCAGCTGAATTCCTGAGAGGAGACGAAATCCAGGTCTCCTACTCCTCCACCATCTTGCTCCACCCACCCAAGACTTACAAACTCTTAGTCAAAGTGGAAATGGGTTTGTTTCTCCAGCTCTGTCAGTGAGGCAGTGAGCCGGACACCATGCCATTAATCACTCTACCTCTACGTCTCACCCACTCATCCATGACATGGAAATGGCGTTCTGCCTTCCCATGTTCCTAAGCAACCTCTGTAACCTTCTTGTTATAGCTTTGGAAAG
>NW_027785992.1:0-288 GCF_054177405.1 Leptonychotes weddellii | reverse complement strand
TTCCACTGTACACCCATAAGAAAATGAGAGTAACGGGCAGATGTCTTCTTGGTATTGTGAAAACAGTTTTCCTGATGGATCCCCTGAAGGGTCTCAGACCCCCCACTGGCCCCAGGCCCACACTTGGGTAACACCGTCGTGTCTAAAAACGAGAAGAGAACAAGCAATGAGAGTAGTGTCACAGAAGTCCAGATAGTCCCGTGTTCTGAGAAAGTGGTTGTGGTCAGGGGCACTTGCTTTAGCGAGGTCCAATAAATAAAGATGGAAGTGTGGTCCCTGGTGTCGGCA
>NW_027785991.1:0-288 GCF_054177405.1 Leptonychotes weddellii | reverse complement strand
TCCAGAATGGCTGCACCAGTTTGCATTCCCACTAACAATGCAAGAGGGTTCCTCTTTTTCTGCATCGTCACCAACACTTCTAATGTCTCTACATATGTTGGAGGATACAGTAAAATACAGTAAGCCTAAATGAGGAAAATGTTGAGGTACAGAGCACTGTAGGATATTGACAATAAAAATTTGTAGAAGTTAGAAGTAGCTTTTTGAAGGACAGCATGGCAGAATTCTTTAGATATGAGAGAAAAGAGCAAGAAGTGCCAGTATTCAAGTTAATTGACTTAAATACTA
>NW_027785990.1:0-288 GCF_054177405.1 Leptonychotes weddellii | reverse complement strand
TAAAAGATCTCAAGCCTGGTGAGGGGAGGCGGAGAGGAGCGTGCAATCATTTTCCTTTCCTGTAATTCACTGAGCCCATTTCCCCTGCCTGCAGGAGAGAAAAGGGGGCCTATGCTCAGCTTCAAACGGAGGCCTATTTTAGCTATGTCTCAGTTTTCTTTTAATTGCATTCATTACCTATCTAACAGCAAAACTTGGATAAAGGATGTATGTGGAGCCCAGAATATTATGGAATTAGAGGGACAGGACATTCTGCTCTTGTCAAACCAGACATTTAAATTCAATCTT
>NW_027785989.1:0-288 GCF_054177405.1 Leptonychotes weddellii | reverse complement strand
TCAGAATGGTTTGATCCCTATCCAGCTGAATTCCTGAGAGGAGAGGAAATCCAGGTCTCCTACTCCTCCACCATCTTGCTCCACCCTCTTCTTTTTCTTTTTTTTTTTAAACAGAAATTATAATCAGTTTTTTTTTAATCCGTCTATGTCAGCAATAAAGTATTCTTTATTTAATTTTCTTAAGAAATTTTAGGCTGGCATATAAAAAGTAGATGTTTGGTGTTAGCAAGTAGCAAAATAAAATGCCATTTTTAATAAGGGCACGTGTGCTAAGCAATGTTTTTTCTG
>NW_027785988.1:0-288 GCF_054177405.1 Leptonychotes weddellii | reverse complement strand
TCCTGCCCGCCGTGGGGAGCCGAGCCCGTCAGAGCGCCCGCACTGGCCTCCGCGGGCTGAGATACTGCCCCCCCCCGGCTCCTCGGACAGCCGAGCCACCTCCTGCGGCAGCGGTGATGGGCCTGGGAGTGTTAGGACGTCACCGTCCGCGTCTGCACTCGAGATGCGTGGCGTGGGCAGCCCGCCCGGCTCCGGGCCCGGCGGGGGACTGAGAGCGGTCCCCTGGGCGACGGCGCCTCCCCGCCCCGCCGCCGGCGCCCCGGAGCTGACAGAACCCGGGCGCCAGCC
>NW_027785987.1:0-3401 GCF_054177405.1 Leptonychotes weddellii | reverse complement strand
GATCATATGATACATGTCTTTCTCTGTTTGACTTATTTCACTCAACATAATACCCTCCAGTTCCACCCACGTCGTTGCAAATGGCAAGATCTCATTCCTTTTGATGGCTGCATAATATTCCATTGTATATATATACCACATCTTCTTTATCCAGTCATCTGTCGATGGACATCTTGGCTCTTTCCACAGTTTGGCTATTTTAAGCACCCAACTCTTGATTTCAGCTCAGGTCATTATCGCAGGGTCATAAGATTGAGCCCCAGGTATGGCCCCATGCTTAGCAGGGAGTCTGTTTGAGATTCTGTTTCTCTCCCTTTCCCTGTGCCCCTCGCCCCTCTCAGATAAATAAATGAATCTTAAAAAAATAAGTGCACACATTCTGAATAATCCTATAGTCCAGATTAACTTGGAAACCTATCATTCAGTTCAGAGGAAATGAGGACAAAGAGAAGCCAGACTTTGCCTACTAGAGAAAATAGTAGGAGCTTCTGAACTCCTCACCAAGAAGCAGGTGTTTGATGATACCATGGGTGTTGGAACATACAAATGTGTCAAATTGGATATAGAACTCCACTGGTAAAAAATTGAAAAGCCAAACTCTGTGTCTGCATACATCCCTCCATGATCATATCCCTATTTAGGTTTAATGTCTACATCACTATAATCTTCACAAATCATGTTTTCCAGCCAGTGAAATCTACTGGTTTTCCCCTAATGGATTCATTCTTAATCCCGCCATATGCTTATTAGGTGTCTCCAAGTATTTTATTTTTTCCTTCTTTGCACTTAAATTAATGCAATTCACATGACACATAAATTATAACAAGTCATGCTAAAACAGTGCAAACATTTCTTAAATTTTTATGGATTGAATTTTTATACATTGTACAATAATACTCTTCAAATGTTTTCATGTGGAAAGCATAGTTTTTTTATGTTTGCTTTGAGTATCCCTTGATGGCCATGATGCTAGGGTCCGAATTTTAGTTTTAGCCAATGTGGCAATAAGGTGGAGGGTTGTTCACTCACTCAATGTCTGAAGAAGCGCCCTTGCTCCCTTGTGTTGACTGCATTCCACCCAGCTCAGCCCCTGGAAAAGGGAATCAGGGAGTCAGCACCTATGGGGATACTGCTATGGTTTTGGATAATTTATTTTAGCTCCTAGAAATTTCCAGATACTTGATTTTTTGTCATGCATTACATGTAAAATTCAAACAGGATTCTGCTTACCTGAAATCTTGTTGTTGATAGCAATAGTCAGCAGGCACTGTTCTAGACACACCTCTAAAGCAAAATAAAAAAAAAAAAAAGAGAGAGAGAGAGAGAGAGGGAGAGAAGAGTCTTGCACTTTTTCCCTAGATACCTTATGAAGCAGTATGGGTGGTTGGAAAAAAAGTGAAGTAAATATGCAAGAAGCACATAGAGATTAGAATGAAAGTGGGCTATGCCTAATTCTGGGTCAACTGCAAGTATGTGTGAGACATTGGTATTAATTTCCATCTGTACCTCAAAAAAGAGGTCAAACAAACCTGCCTCTGGGAAAAAAAACTAGGTCTGAGAAAGTCTTCTTTTAAAATATTGGAGTTGTACAAACTTCTTCCGTATACCTCGCACTTTAAACCACAATTCATCTGCTGTTGGCTGTTCATTATTTTTGTACTACAAAAACAAAGCAAAATAAAACAAAAACAAAAACAAAAGGAGTAAGAGAAACAACCTGTTTCTGTCTGCAGTTTCCCAGGAAATGGCTCTTTCTTTGGCCAGAGTGACTTGCTTCCTCTATAAGGTCCATAGGGACAGCCAATGCCAATGTAACAGGAGGCAAAAATTGCGCTCTTTCTGCCTCAGTTTTAACTGAATTTCTTTTTGTTTTAAGATTTATTTATTTATTTGAGAGAGAGAAAGCACACAAGCAGGGGGGAAGTGTAGAGAGAGACAAGCAGACTCCCTGTTGAGCAGGGAACCCAATGCAGGACTCGATCCCATGACCCTGAGATCATGACCTGAGCCGAAGGCAGACGCTTAACTGACTGAGCCACCTGGGAGCCTCTTAACTGAATTTCTAAGATGATTGACACAAATTACTTTTCTATAGCAAAACGAGGCATGAGACCTCCTTGCAGGACTATAAGCAAAAGGACGAAATCTGGCTTTTTGATTCTTAGACCCTCATGAATTCAGGAGAATGGGAGACTGGGGGTAGTCTTTGCAGAAATTCATTCATGAGTGGTGAGTCCCCCAACTCATAGTTTAGGAATGGGCTAGGAGCCACAGCTTATACATGTCCCCTGGGGCTTGAAAGATGGGCTGGTCTCTTCCTTATACTTGAGAAATCTAAAAAGCAAGCTGTGGCCCAGAAGAGTGAGTGCAACCGTGGGGATGGTCCCATAACTCTGTCTGAGACCCTCTCCACTCCACCATAGCCCCAGGCTCCAGCTAACACAATCTGATTTATTATTCACTGAGTTCTCTGTCCACTAAGTGTAAGTTCCATAAGAGCAGCGCCTCACCTGCCTTATTTACTGCTTCATGCTCACACTTGGATAAGAAACAGCCAACCTCAATTCCAAAAAACACTGACTGAAAGAACATCTGATGGTTTACTAAAATATGGAGGTATGTGGAGATGGAGTAAACATCTGATGGTTTACTAAAATATGGAGGTATGTGGAGATTTAACTAAGCAGTTCCTGGGCCTCCGTGAGGCCTCGGCAGCTCAGGAGAGGGACGAGGCTGGCGCCAATGTGACCATTTATTTTATTCTAATGAGAGTTTGAGAATATAAACAAGCGAGGCAGTGACTTAGTACATGATGTTCTGAGAGAGTGAAGAAGGCAAGTGGCAGGTGTGGGAATAATGTTTCCTCCTTTTGATATGGGAAATGTAAATAATGACATTCGATGTGAAGACATCTGGCATTCTTATTACTGGATCGCCATCGTAGCAGCTAATGTGTATTGAGTATTCTCTGTGCTCTGGGCTTGACATTGACCAAGTTCATTAACCATAGCAAAGCTAGGCGGAAGCTACTCTTTTCAGGCCCATTTTTCAGAAGATAAACGAAGGCAAAAAATTAGTATCAAGAAAAATGTTTCTGCTCTTTTTTTTTTATTATTCTTATGTTAATCCCCATACATTACATCATTAGTTTTAGATGAAGTGTTCCATGATTCATTGTTTGTGCATAACACCCAGTGCTCCATGCAGAACGTGCCCTCCTCAATACCCACCACCAGGCTAAACCATCCCCCCACCCCCCTCCCCTCTAGAACCCTGTTTGTTTTTCAGAGTCCATCGTCTCTCATGGTTCGTCTACCCCTCCGATTTCCCCCGCTTCATTCTTCCCCTCCCGCTACCTTCTTCTTATTCTTTTTTTTTTTCTTAACATATATTGCATTATT
>NW_027785986.1:0-288 GCF_054177405.1 Leptonychotes weddellii | reverse complement strand
GGGGTGAGTTTCTCTGTCTTGTCATTATGTCCAGAAAAGAAAAAAAGAAAGAGAGAGAAAAGACAAAAACTAACAACAACAACAACAACAAAAAACAAACCAGAAGAAACAAAACAAAAAACTAAATCTTGGGTGTGTTTTGGTCTGCTTGTTAAAAGAAACTAGATCTCAAAATAAGAAAGAAAGAGAAACTTATATAGATATATAGTATATATTTAATAAGTTGATATATATTATTATATATTATACTGTATAATTATACAATCATGTTAATATATAATAATGTAT
>NW_027785985.1:0-288 GCF_054177405.1 Leptonychotes weddellii | reverse complement strand
TCATCAAGACAGCATGGTACTGGCACAAAGCAGACACAGAGATCAATGGGACAGAGTAGAGACCCCAGAGATGGACCCTCAACCCTATGGTCAATTAATCTTCAACAAAGCAGGAAAAAATATCCAATGGAAAAAAGACAGTCTCTTTAAGAAATGGTGTTGCGAAAATTGGACAGCCACATGTAGAAGAATGAAACTGCACCATTTTCTTACCCCATACACAAACATAAACTCAAAGTGGATGAAGGACTTAATGGTGAGACAGGCATCATCAAAATCCTAGAGGAG
>NW_027785984.1:0-288 GCF_054177405.1 Leptonychotes weddellii | reverse complement strand
GGACATTCTCCAGCTTTCTGTCCAGCTCTGATCCTGAGCACTTGATTAAGGCCTATGGGAAAGACTTGCTCTGTGACTGAGGGTCCTCAGAATTCTAATCTGTCAGCCTCATGTGGCTATTAAAAGATTGTTAAAATTCATGCTCACTTCTTATCCCCACCTATGGCAGAATCCTTTTTCTCTTATATCTACACCAAGATATGGGCCTTTTCTCGCCTCTGAAAACCTTGCCATTTTCTGTAGTTTAGTTCCTGATGGGATTTTTTTATATCCTAAGCTGAGTGGTTT
>NW_027785983.1:0-288 GCF_054177405.1 Leptonychotes weddellii | reverse complement strand
CTTAAATCTAAATTGAGTTTCTTATTGACAGCATATAGTTGGTTCTTGTTTGTTTATCCATTCAGCCACCTTAGGTCCTGATCGGGGACTTTAATCCATTTACATTTAAAGTAATTATTGGTAATGAATGACTTACTATTAAAACTTTGTTAGTTTACTTTAGTATTGTAGTTCTAGTTTTGTTTTTGTTTGTTTTTTTTGCCTCTTCTCTCTTGATGTCTTCTTTGTATTTTGTTGATTTCTTTTGTATTGATATGCTTTGATTCCTTTTTCTTTTTCTTTTCATTT
>NW_027785982.1:0-288 GCF_054177405.1 Leptonychotes weddellii | reverse complement strand
TCACACTACTGGGTATTTACCTAAAGAATAAAAAGACATTAATTCAAAAGGATAAAATCACTCCTATGTTTATTGCAGCATTGTTTATAATAGCCAAATTATGGAAACAGTCCAAGGATTCATCAATAGATGAATGGATAAAGAAGTGGTATATGAATACAATGGAATATTACCTAGCCATAAAAAGAATGAAATTTTGCCATTTGCAACAACAGAGATGGATCTAGGAAGTATAATGCGAAGCTAAAAAAAGTCAGGCAGAGAAAGGCAAATACCATATGATTTTAC
>NW_027785981.1:0-288 GCF_054177405.1 Leptonychotes weddellii | reverse complement strand
TTGAATATTTGAGGAGAGACCATATGACCCACAAAGCTGAAAATATGTATTATCTGGCCCTTTACATACAAGGTTTGCCAGTCCCTAACTTAGAAGTTTAGTCCAATATCAAATTATGATGTCCTAAAAGTCTGAACAGAAGAGCAGACTTAGAAATTCATTTTTATTTTATTTAATTCACACACATTTGAATATGATATGTCAGACACTCTGGGGAAGTTATGAGAGATTTGTCATTAAGTTTATATTCTATCGATTAAAATTTGAAATCATGGCAATTTTAGGTGT
>NW_027785980.1:0-288 GCF_054177405.1 Leptonychotes weddellii | reverse complement strand
GGTCCTCACCTGCACAGTCCTCACCTGACAGTCCTCACCTGCACGATCCTCATCTGCACAGTCCTCACCTGACAGTCCTCACCTGCTCTGTCCTCACCTGCACGGTCCTCACCTGCACGGTCCTCACCTGACAGGCCCCACCTGCACTGTGTTCACACCTGTACTTTTCATCTCTGCCCCGTCCACACATGACCTTTCCTCACCTGCTTGTGCCCACAGCTGCACTGTCCACAGTAACCTATCCTGATCTGCTTTTTCCATACCTTCCCTCTGTCTACACCTGCCCTG
>NW_027785979.1:0-288 GCF_054177405.1 Leptonychotes weddellii | reverse complement strand
TATATGCTCTAGCTCCATCAATGTCATTGCAAATGGCAAATTTTTATTGTTTTTATGGCTGAATAATATTCCGTTGTGTGTGTGTTTGTATTTGTGTGTGTGTGTGTGTATACCATTCCTTCTTTATCCATTCATCTATTGATGGACACTTAGGCTTATTCCAGTAGTTTGGCTATTGTAAATGATGTTGCAATAAACATAGAGGTGCATGTATCACTTTGAATTAGTGTTTTTTATTTTATTTTATTTTTTTTATTCTTATGTTAATCCCCATACATTACATCATTA
>NW_027785978.1:0-288 GCF_054177405.1 Leptonychotes weddellii | reverse complement strand
AGGTGCGGAGGACCCAGAGAACTCCAAGGTCCTAGGGGATGATAGAGCTTCTAAAATGTAAGAAGCCTGGGTCCCTGAATGACTGTGAGGAGCAAAGTCTTCCCTCACCCCCACTTATAACCCATACTGGGCTATGAGCAAGAAATAAGTAAGAAATAAGCCTTTGTAGTGTTGAGCCATTAAGATTTAAAGGGTTTTTATTTTTTTCCCCATAGCTATTGGCCTATCCTGAAACTACAGCAATGCTAAACCAAACCATCCAAAAAATGAGAAAAGAGGAAACATATT
>NW_027785977.1:0-3402 GCF_054177405.1 Leptonychotes weddellii | reverse complement strand
TGCAGAGCAGGGAGCCCAATGCGGGACTCGATCCAGGGACTCCAGGATCATGACCTGAGCCGAAGGCAGTCGCTTAACCAACTGAGCCACCCAGGCGCCCAAGAGACTCTTAATCATAGGAAACAAACTGAGGGTTGCTGGATGGGAGGGGGTGGGGGGATGGGGTAATTGGGTGATGGATATTAAGGAGGACACCTGATGTAATGAGCACTGGGTATTATATAAGACTGATAAATCACTGAACTCTACCTCTATAATTAATAATACATTATATGTTAATTAATTGAATGTAAATAAATAAGAAAATTTTTTAAAAATAAAAAATGGTTAAAATGGTAAATTTCATGATATTTACATATGAAAGTTTTAAAAATTCCTTTGGAAATTTTTGTTATTATTATGAAGAATTTTATTTTTAGAGAAGTTTTAGGTTCCTGGTCAAAGTGAAGGGAATGTGAGAGATTTCTCATATATCTCCTCACGCCATACATGTATAGTCTCCCACACTATCAACATCTCCCACTATAGTGGTACTTTTGTTAGAACTGATGAACCTACATTGACACATCACAATCACCCAAAGTCCATAGTTTACATTACTATTCACTTTTGGTGTTGCACATTCTATGGGTTTGGAGAAATGTATAATGACATGTGTCCAACATTATAGTATCATACAGAGTAGTTTCACTGCCCTAAAGATCCTCTGTGCTCCATCTACTCATCCCTCTCCCTACCCTCAACTTCAGGCAACCACTGATCTTTTCACTGTCTCCACAGTTTTGCCTATACCAGAATGTTATATAGTTGGAATCATGCAGTGTGAAGCCTTTTCAGATTGACTTCTTTCACTTAGTATGATGCATTTAAGTTTCCTTCAAGTCTTTTCATGACTTAATAGCTCATTGAAAACTTCTTTTTCACACAGATGAAGTTGCTCCCTATTACTACACAGTGTTAGGATTTATATGTTCATCCTAGGGGTGCCTAATATAATTCCTAACACATAACATGCTCTTAATAAATAATTGTTGAATTAAGTAATGCATAAATGCAAAAATATTGACTAAAATACAGATATACACATCTTGAATGTCAAAGGAGCAGCTAGTACTGGCCAAATCAGCTCATACTATCATTAAGTTTCCTCTCCCCCAAACTACTGCTCCTCACCTCTGTCTCTGTCTCTGTAATACACACATGTGCATTTTATTCCCTGCTTAATTCTTGCAATTCCATTTCAAGTATGACAGCAGTAAATAATAGGAAAAGTTAGAAGAGTATAATTGGGCATGGAATAAAATTCTAAAACGACATTGTTATAAGTGTTTTAGAAGCTCGAGATGGAAGATGACCAATGTCCCAAGATCAAAGTTTACATTCAGGTAGAAATGAGAGAGCACAATCCCTTGCATTTGGCCAGAAAACAAAAGAGAAAGGAGAATGGATGTAAAGGTAGTGACTGTACACCTAGAAAGAAAAGCTAAGAAGATTTAGAAAGCTATAAAGCTTAGAGCTGAGGGTAAAGTCTATACCACTCTATTTTAGTACTCAATCTATAAAATGCAGTCACTTATCATATCACACACACACAAAAAAAGAGCTCCCAGAGATATAAAAGTAAACAGAAGGTATAAGATGAAATATTATTATATACTTGTAAAGCTCCAGCAAAGCGCTGAGCTCATAATAAAATTTAATAAATATTTGATGATTGATTGATGTATTAGTTCATGAATCCTTAGAAAGTGATAAAGCCATTCATTCAGGGTTAAAGTAAAGGAAAAGAAAAACGATCGTGGAGAAAATTCATGATTTATGCTGTCACTGGGTTTGATAGCACACCAGGCATGGAAACTGAGAAAGGAGAAATGTATAGGGGCCAGGAGAGAGAAGAGAAAACCATCACAGGATTCCCAAGAAGCCTAAAGAGGTGAGGCAGAGCCAGCAAGACCATCCTGAAGAATGAGGATAGAACTTGATGTTAAGAAAGCATATTGAATAGGGCGCCTGGGTCGCTCAGATGGTTAGGCGTCTGCCTTCGGCTCAGGTCGTGATCCCAGGGTCCTGGGATCGAGTCCCACATCGGGATCCCTGCTCCTTGGGAGCCTGCTTCTCCCTCTGCCTCTTTCTCTCTCTCTCTCTCTGTCTCTCATGAATAAATAAATAAAATCTTTAAAAAAAAAAAAAAAGAAAGAAAGCATATTGAATAAAGTTAAAGCTGGAGTGGCTAAATCAATGAAATATAAAATTATAACATGTGCAATTGCCAGCAAACTACATTTTCCTGGAAGGAAGTTTGGGAATAAGACTGATGTATGTTGGCAAATGAGATCATCATGATATTCATAATATCATATATTATCACATAAATAATTATGAAGACCTTGAAACATAGGAGTTACTATTCTAGAAAGTGAGGAATATGCAGATTGAGAGTAAAATAGGCATAATTTTTACTTGTTTTGTTCAATAAAGAATTTATAATAATCTCTGTGCATAGATTCATAAGAAGTGCTGAACATAGATTATAATGAATTGGCAAAAAAACACAAGTGCATCAGTATAACTAATGGCACTAGTAAGAATACTGAATTAGAGCTTTTTGCAAAAAATATAGAAAACAGGTTATTACAATGATTCCTGCGGCCTTTCTTTCTTTCTCTCTCTCTGTTTTCTTTTCTCTTGCTGAGTTTGTTTGTTTGTTTGTTTGTTTTAAGAAATATAACAGGTTAGGGGAAAGAAATTGGTGTAAAATTAAAAGAATGTCAAACCCTTGGGAATAACAATATGCTTCTAGAACACGATGCAGTCCTGATGCAGGGCAGAATCAGGAGGTCTTGAAATTGGATCCAAAAAATGATCTTTCTTAAAAAATATTTTTATATGCCTTCCTGGAAAAAGCTCTAAATACAAAATCATCCTGCAGTTATTCATGTTACCATTACTATAGTTTTGTTTTTCTTTCTGGTCCTTAGGAAACTGTGTTGTCAAAGTCAGTGAAGGAGTCACGTGCTCACATTTATTTCATTTGGAAGAGCAAATGCAGAAAACCCGAGCTAATCCTAGGTTTGGATTTAATAGTAAAATTAATTTACTTGCATCTGAACTATGTAGAAGTATTCATTATAAAATGAGCTCTGAAAGAATGTTAGCTTAGGAAACTAGACAAAAGTGTTGGGACTTTTGAATGCATGTACCATAATAATTTAGGCAACAAATAAGAAAATCACAAACAAAGCCAAATCCAAGGAATCCAAAATCCATCCCTATGGCTGTCCACCAGTTCTTCATGAATACTCACAACACTTTGGAGACGTTAAGTAAATAGTATTTTGTAGAGGTACAACGATTAAATATCAATGAACTGCTTGATCATAAAACTGAGGGTGACGTGAAGCC
>NW_027785976.1:0-288 GCF_054177405.1 Leptonychotes weddellii | reverse complement strand
TTATTCATAGTAGCTGAAAAAGCAGAAAAAAAGAACTTAATATCTATCAACAGATGAATGGGTAAACACATTGGATATATTCATAAAATATAATGCAATAAAAGAGAACAAGTTGCTGGCACATGAATAACATTGATTAATCTCAGAAACACTGTGTGAAGTAAAAAAAAAAAAAAAAAAAAATCCAGGCAATGCAAAAAAGGAAGAACTAAGCTATATTGATAAAATTAAAACAGTAGTTACCTTAGGTTGGGAGTGATTATTAGGATGCTCAAAATGTTTTATCAT
>NW_027785975.1:0-288 GCF_054177405.1 Leptonychotes weddellii | reverse complement strand
GGCAGTTTGCACCTCTTCCTTCCATGTTCTGCAAAAGTGTGACAGTCTCCATGTGCCATCCCATCTTAGGAAGTGGGGAGCTGCTTGCCTTTTTTTTTCTTTCTTTCTTTTTTTTTTTTTTAGCTATTTGGTTATACTGCAACCTCAGCTTTCAGATGGGTTGAAGGAAAGTTATGCACTTGCTGCTCATCCAAACTAACATTGTGAGACTGAGAGTGATGTTCTTTCCAACTTTTTACATTCCAGGCAGAGGTCACTATCCTCATTATCATTAATCTTCAAATTTAG
>NW_027785974.1:0-288 GCF_054177405.1 Leptonychotes weddellii | reverse complement strand
TTTGGAAACTTCCTTTATCTCTAACCCCCCAAGATACGTGTTGGCAATCACCCCCCAAGCATATGACCCACCGATATACATCTAAAGGGTCTCACGACTCAGGTTTTATTAGACAGTAATAAATAACATTTTCCCAACAACAGCTAGCCCCCTCGAGGTCCTGGAAACCTTGCTTCCAAATTCCTTAGAGACTTACGCTCTCCTAACCCCCTCCCAACTTGAAAGTATATGATGGGCCACTCCTCATGACCCCGGTGCGGCTCTTCCTGCCCATGGGTCCTGTCCCTG
>NW_027785973.1:0-288 GCF_054177405.1 Leptonychotes weddellii | reverse complement strand
TTGGTGAACTTTTCATGTCACATCAACCATCTGCAGGTCTTTGGAAAAGTTTATTCAGTTCTCCCCATCTTTAAAATTGATTTTTTTTTCCCCCTCTGGTTAGAGTCATAAGAGTTCCTTGTATATCTTAATTATAAACTTCTTATCAGTTACAAGATCTGCAAATATTTTCTCATCCCAAATGCTTTTTCATTTTGATTGTCTTTTCCTGTGTAGAAAGTTTTTTAATTTGAGGTAGTCCCATTTTGCTTTTTGATGCTTGTGCTTTTGCTATTGTGCCTAGGAAAT
>NW_027785972.1:0-288 GCF_054177405.1 Leptonychotes weddellii | reverse complement strand
GTCCCAGGCATCCCCTGCTGTGACCCTGAACATCATCTCGCAGATCTGTCAATATATGTTCTTTGGGACCCCCCTCACTGATGGTACTCTCCACAAAATCCGTGGTCAGAAAGTTCTGGAATGGATGCTAATGATAGTTGCACAGCATTGTCAATGTACGTAAAGCCAGTGAATTGTACATGAAAACATGGTTAAAATTCTAAATTTTCCCAAACAAAAAAAAAGAAAGCCTGCGAAATACTCACTGACACTCACTTCCTGGAGATTTCACATTAATCTGAGAAATCT
>NW_027785971.1:0-288 GCF_054177405.1 Leptonychotes weddellii | reverse complement strand
TGAAAAGGGAGCCTGAGATCATGACCTGAGCTAAAGGTAGATGTTAAACTGACTAAGCCACTCAGGTGCCCCAAATGTGTAGTTTTCTTTCTTTTTTTTTTTTTTTAAAGATTTTATTTATTTATTTGACAGAGAGAGAGATAGCGAGAGCAGGAACACAAGCAGGGGGAGTGGGAGAGGGAGAAGCAGGCTTCCCGCCGAGCAGGGAGCCCGATGTGGGACTCGATCCCAGGACCCTGGGATCATGACCTGAGCCGAAGGCAGACGCTTAACGACTGAGCCACCCAG
>NW_027785970.1:0-288 GCF_054177405.1 Leptonychotes weddellii | reverse complement strand
GGCATATCCATATAATGGAATACTATTCAGCAATAAAAATGAATTACTGATATACATAACAACATGGATGAATCAAAATAATTATGATGAATGAAAGACGCCAGTTAGAAAAGAGTACTTACCACATGATTCCATTTATATAACATTCTAGAAAATGCAAACTAATTTTTAGTAACCGAAAGCAGATCTATGATTACTACCCAAAGCAATCTACAGATTTAATACAATCCCTATCAAAATTCCAATAGCATTTTTCACAGAACTAGAACAAACAATCATAAAATTTGT
>NW_027785969.1:0-288 GCF_054177405.1 Leptonychotes weddellii | reverse complement strand
GGAGTGGGAGAGGGAGAAGCAGGCTTCCCGCAGAGCAGGGAGCCCGATGCGGGGCTCGATCCCAGGACCCTGGGATCATGACCTGAGCCGAAGGCAGACGCTTAACGACTGAGCCACCCAGGCGCCCCTAGGAAGGACTTTTCGACAGGCGCTGGTGGCAGACAGTGTGGCGGACTTGCCCTGACTCTTGGCCCCCTCGCCGCCTTCCCCGCTCCACCCCAGAAGTGCTGAAGAAGTGGGAGGGTGGCTGGCGAATCTGAGGAAAGAAGGCACAAACCAAGGAACACT
>NW_027785968.1:0-288 GCF_054177405.1 Leptonychotes weddellii | reverse complement strand
CACCCCATCCCTGCCACCCCACCCCCCACTCCAGCAACCCTCAGTTTGTTTCCTGAGATTAAGAATTCCTCATATCAGTGAGATCATACGATACATGTCTTTCTCTGTTTGACTTATTTCTCTCACCATGTCTTAATCTTTTCCTCTTAGCTGCTGCTGCTTTCTCTCATGACTGGTTGATGTTCTGCCTGCAATAATACACTGTACAATAGCAAAGGCCTGCTTGAATTTCCAACTCCCTGTTAATGCCGCTCTCGTTTTTCACAAGCCAGGAAAGATTATGCCCCT
>NW_027785967.1:0-288 GCF_054177405.1 Leptonychotes weddellii | reverse complement strand
TAAATCAGGCCCGGCTCCCACCTCCCCTGCACGGGAAGCATCGGAACTAAAGTCACCCCATTCTGTGAGCATCACCTTCCACGAGTGTCTCACCGAGTAGATCACAACATTCGTCACCTGTTTTGTGACGCACAGCTTACTAACACACTAATGCTTCTTTTGTGTGAAGCCTCTGTCTCCTTCTCCTGGGACAGGGGAAGGGCAGAAAACCTGCTTCCGGCTGTAATCCAACTGCTGGGTCCCGGGTGCACTGTGCAATTTTAATTGGCTTGTGGCTCTTTTCTGCCT
>NW_027785966.1:0-3402 GCF_054177405.1 Leptonychotes weddellii | reverse complement strand
TTTTCAATGATAGCCTAGCTGGATATAGTATTCTTGGCTGCATATTTTTCTCATTTAGTGCTCTGAATATATCCTGCCAGTCCTTTCTGGCCTGCCAGGTCTCTGTGGATAGGTCTGTTACCAATCTAATGTTTCTACCATTGTAGGTTATAGAGCTGCTTTCAGGATTTTCTCTTTGTCTCTGAGACTCGTAAGTTTTACTATTAGATATCGGGTGTTTACCTATTTTTATTGATTTTGAGGGGGTTCTTTGTGCCTCCTGGATTTTGATGCCTATTTCCTTCCCCAGATTAGGGAAATTCTCTGCTATAATTTGCTCCGATATACTTTCTTCCCCTCCCTCTCTTTCTTCTTCCTCTGGGATCCCAATTATTCTAATATTGTTTCGTCTTATGGTATCACTTATCTCTTGAATTCTGCCCTCGTGATCCAGTAGTTGTTTATCTCTCTTTTTCTCAGCTTCTTTATTTTCCATCATTTGGTCTTCTATATCACTAATTCTCTCTTCTGCCTCATTTATCCTAGCACTTAGAGCCTGATTTTTGATTGCTCCTCATTAATAGCCTTTTTGATTTTGACTTGGTTAGATTTTAGTTCTTTTATTTCTCCAGAAAGGATTTCTCTTATATCTTCCATGCTTTTGAAAATGGATCAAGTTTTAAGCATCAGTTCTACTCTCATCATAGAAAGGCATTAGGCAGTAGAGGAGGACCACCGGAAAGATTTCTTTTAAAACCTCCAAATAGATGAAGCAACCTGCTTCAAGAACCTGGGGAAGTGTTGCAGTGAAATGTTCATGTGTTTAGCCCTGCCTAATTTCCTCACTTCTTCCTCTCTGGTGCTTCCTAGCTGGATTCTCTGAGACAATCCAGTCTTAGAATCATATCTCTGCTTCTTAAGTAAAGCCTGAAAGAGATGGACAGTACTAATGGCAGTAGCTAACTTTTATTGACTGCTTACTATGGCTCAGGCTTTGCTCTAAGTGTTTTATAAGCATTTACTGATTTGAGAACAGAGATGTTGACTAAATTGCACAAAGTTTGGCATGTCCCAGAGCTAGAAAACCATTCCAAGCAATTTGGGACCAGAGCCAACATTCTTTTTTAATATACTATACTTAAATTATTTTTTTCCCCTACTTTAAATTAAACCATTCCTCCAGGTCAAGGATTGAGTGCTTCTGCCATCACTGCACAGTCTCTTGTGCCACACCATTTACCAGTTACTGCTAATCTTGTCTTTGCCCTCTCTCCTCCCTGCAAGACTGTGACTTTGTAGCCCTAAATCCCAGCACACCCTCCCCGAACCATACACCCCATTTATAACACTTGACAGGATGCTCTATCTGGCCACTGTACTTTACAACGTCAGGAGCACCAGTTACATAAACTCTAATGTGAATGACATCCCCAAGGTAGTCCAACATGGCAGCCCTGGGGCTAGGCTTATCTTGTAAAATCCTTTCTTTTCAAGTTTGTGTTCCATGCATACTGTTCTTGTCTTCCATCCACTCCACCTTAAGGACTAAAATCGTTTTCTTAAATGTTGATCTGTTTTTTTGGACCTTCACATTCTCCTAGTTCTTATCATACCGTTTCTCCAGGAATGTGTTTTGCTTCCCTGTGGTGGATGAAAGCTTCTTGTTAGTAGTGGTTTTTAGGAAGAAATAGCCAACATCTCACATCCCTGACTAGCTCCCATCACCACCACAACACTGGTTCTCTAAGAATCTGTGCCCGAAAGACACCCTAGGCAAAAGAATATTTGTCATTACTAATTAGCTTTTCTGTCCTAATTTTTTATGTAGCTGTTTATGTATGAGCTGGAATGAATAACGTAGAAATCTTAAACATCTCGTTTATTGTACTCTATGTTTCTAAGCTACAGTCCATGTTTCCTTCCCGTTCTTCCCTTCCACACCCTGTTTGATCTTTCAAAGTTCAGGATAAGAAGGAAACTCACAAGTACATCTCACTGCACCCACTGTACAAAATGAAAGAGAACTCCAAAAAGGAAAACATATAATTATATTACAAATATAATTATATATATTTATATATCTGATTACTATATTAATAATAGTTCATTGTGGAATATTTGACAAGTACAAAAACTTGAGAAAAAATTATAGTCACATAGTCATATTACCTAATCTCAGTTGCTAGATGATAAAATTCTTCCCCTAATTATCTTATAATTCTTTTTTGGTTTTTACATCTGTATCATACTTGTGCATGTAGTTTCACTTGTTTAAAGGTTTGTAAGCAAAATAGGAATCTTATTATAGCTGTGCCCACCCCACACCCCAGAAAGCTGTATTTGCCAGTTGCATAAAAACTGAGTCCAAAGGGGAGAATCTGGAGTCCAAAAAAACCACATGAGAAAGAACACAGACATGGATAAATATTAATGCAGTAAGAATGAAAAGAAGGTGACAGGTGAGAGGAAAACCTACTCTATGTAGACATTTCTCTGAGTCAGTCTCTCCCCACAGAATCCTGAAGGAAATCAGAGGGCAGGTGCCCCCAGATGGGTTATGGTTTCAAATGTGACCACATCATTATTTTGAAATTTAGGAACTATCTTAAACACACTATCATTTATTTGCCTTCAGTTTTGCCATTCTACTTCTAATTCTAGCAACCAAGAAAAAAATCTTAACGTAGGAAAGATAATGGAATTTATGATGCCCAGGTTTTAAGAATTTCATAGCTGCCATCTTATTTTTACGACTGCATTTAATTTGTGTGATTTAGAGAATGTTCATATTTCTAAGCTTTCAGCTATTAGATTGTGTCCTCCCAGACTTAGGCTTACTTATCATGTTCCACAGGTGTGACATATTCTTTATTACTTGCCAAAAATTAAATATCCAGCATTCTAACCCACTGTCAAATGTGCATCCAATCTCATTTCTAGATTAGGGGTCCAGAAAACATGACTCCTTTTTGGAGACAGAAACAATGCAATGTCCCTGTTAGGAAACTACTAAACTCTTGATGCAAGAATGTGTTAGAGCAGGTATCGTCATAACTGAACATTAGCATTAATTTTTAAATGGTGTCTTTGAAACAAAGAGGCCATTGCTACAAAACAGGATAGATGTTCAAACCATGTTTCTTTTTTTTTTTTAATTTTATTATGTTATGTTAGTCACCATACAATACATCATTGGTTTTTGAAGTGGTGATCCATGATCCATTGTTTTCATATAACACTCAGTGCTCCCTGCAGTACTTGCCCTCCTTAATACCCATCACTGGGCTAACCAATGCCTCCTCCTCCCTCCCCTTTAAAACCCTGTTTGTTTCTCAGAGTCCATAGTCTCTCATGGTTCATCTCTCCCTCCAATTCCCCCCCCCCATTTTTCCCTTCCTTCTCCTAATGTCCTCCATGCTATTC
>NW_027785965.1:0-288 GCF_054177405.1 Leptonychotes weddellii | reverse complement strand
TGAAAAGTGACCTCTTGCACACAGCACAGGAACGTGGAGAGAGGGTTTCTCAGGGGTGTGGCTCTGGAAGAAGTGCTTCTGCCGGCTGAATTCACAGACACCAGGCAGAGGACATCCGCTGTGCCTCCTCTGAGGAAGCAGGGGGCACACTGGGCAAGCATCGATAATGCCGCGTGTGGGCCGCTTCCCACCGACCACCCTGCTGAGCCGAGGGCTCGAGAACCAAACAGGAAGCAACTCTCTGATCACATCTGCAGCAGGAGGGCTGGCCAGGGAGGAGAGCCCAGT
>NW_027785964.1:0-288 GCF_054177405.1 Leptonychotes weddellii | reverse complement strand
GTTGCTCTTCTTTTCTTCGATCTCCTGTTGAGTTTGTAGGTGTTCAGAATGGTTTGATCCCTATCCAGCTGAATTCCTGAGAAAAGACGAAATCCAGGTCTCCTACTCCTCCGCCATCTTGCTCCGCCCCCGAAAACATCCTTATTTCTTAAGCAGTGGGTGTCTTACTATGAAGAAAGATGCAGTAAATCCAGATCCCAAGGACACAGTCATCATAATTGGTCATGTCACATGTTTTCCACTGAAAGTGGCAAATTCTTCCCTGGGCCCTCCTCATGGTGGCCGCTG
>NW_027785963.1:0-288 GCF_054177405.1 Leptonychotes weddellii | reverse complement strand
GGATCCAGGTCTTTGGATCCTACACTCTGCTCATCAAGGTCAGTGCACACTGTAATTGTTTTCCAGCATTTCCAGGATGAAAAAGTGGGTCGAATCCTAAGTTAAAATGTACCAGCAGCAAAATAATGACTTCTTGCCTTCCTTCCTTCCTTTCTTCTCTCTTTCTTCCTTCCTTCTTTCTTTCTTCTTTCCTTCCTTCCTTCCTTTTCTTTCTTTCTTTCTTCCTTCCTTCCTTTTCTTTCTTTCTTCCTTCATTCCTTTCTTTCCTTCCTTCCTTTCTTCCTTCCT
>NW_027785962.1:0-288 GCF_054177405.1 Leptonychotes weddellii | reverse complement strand
TCCACGTCGTTGCAAATGGCAAGATCTCATTCCTTTTGATGGCTGCATAATATTCCATTGTATATATATAGCACCTCTTCTTTATCCATTCATCTGTCGATGGACATCTTGGCTCTTTCCACAGTTTGGCTATTGTTGCCATCCACATATTTTAAACAGCTTTATTATGACATAATTCTTATACCATACAATTCACCTATTTAAAGTGTACAATTCAATGTTTTCAGTGCAACCATCACCACAGTCAACTTTAGAACATTTTCATCACTTCAGAAAGAAACCCCATAT
>NW_027785961.1:0-288 GCF_054177405.1 Leptonychotes weddellii | reverse complement strand
TGGGTGTTATACGAAAACAATGGATCATGGATCACCACATCAAAAACCAATGATGTATTGTATGGTGACTAACATAACACAATAAAATTAAAAAAAAAAAAAAAAGTAAAAGAACAAAAAAAATAAAAAATAAAATACATAGATTATGTCAAAAAAAATGAATCTCCAATAAACTTTAACCTTTTATCTGTAATATTTCCTCTAAATCTTTAATATATATAATTTTACATAAATAATTGTAATGTTAATCCAACCCAGAAGAAATTTAATACTTAAAACCTTATGTTC
>NW_027785960.1:0-288 GCF_054177405.1 Leptonychotes weddellii | reverse complement strand
TACTTTGGCTGCTGTGGACGGTATTCTGCTCCCCCAAGTTCATACATTGAAGCCCGACCCCTCCAGGTGATGATATTTAGAGGTGGGCCTTTGGGAGATAACTAGGTTTTGATGAGGTCGTGCAGGTGGGATCCTCATGATAAGATGGGTGCCTTAGAAGAGGAGACTGGAGGGACTGCTTGCTCTCTCGCTCTCTCTCTCTCTCTGCCATATGAAGATACAACACGAAGGAGGCCACGTGCAAACCAGGAGGAGAGCTCTCACCAGCACCCGACCATGCTGGCACCT
>NW_027785959.1:0-288 GCF_054177405.1 Leptonychotes weddellii | reverse complement strand
GTGTTATGCACAAACAATGAATCATGGAACACTTCATCTAGAACTAATGATGTAATGTATGGGGATTAACATAAGAATAAAAAAAAAATAATAAAAATAAAAATAAAAAAAATAAATAAAATAAAACAAAATCTGTAAGACAGGTCATTAGATATTTAAATACCCTAGAACAGGAAAGAGAATTCTGCCCCTACAGGTGATACTGAATGCAGGTTACTATTTGTGTTATCTATAGATTAGATTAAATAGAAAAATGGAAGTATAAATTGCTCCTCATGGAATGCACAG
>NW_027785958.1:0-288 GCF_054177405.1 Leptonychotes weddellii | reverse complement strand
ACAAAGGAACAGCCAAATAAAAGAGATGAATCCTTCAAGGCATGGAGGAAGGAGTGAGGAACTTCCATGGCCTCTCTGGACAGGCCACCCTCCTAGCACTGCCATGTGTTCACCAGCTGGGAAAGTCTCTGAATCCCATTGTTTAAGGAGTTTTTATGGGGGTTTGATTAAACAGACATGATTGATTAATCATTCATCCTTATTGACCATCAATCTGTAGCCCCTCTCCCCTCCCTGGAGGTTGCAATTCTCTAATCACCCCTTGGAAGTTCTGGTGAGCAGCCCCTT
>NW_027785957.1:0-288 GCF_054177405.1 Leptonychotes weddellii | reverse complement strand
CTTTGGTTTTTTGCAGGTTGAACATGATATGCCTGGTATCTTTTTTGTTTTATATCTGTTCAGTGTTTTTAATTTCTAGCATTTACTTTTGATTCTTTCTTAGAATTTCCATTGCTCTGCTTACTTTACCCATCTGTTTTTTGTCTAGTTTTTCCTTTAGCGCCCTCGACATATTAATGATAGTCACTTTAAGTTCCCTGTCTGATAATTCTGTGTCATATATGAGTCTCATTTTGATACTTGATTGAAATCTTCTCTAATTTATTTTTTTTTTTAGATTTTTTTTTT
>NW_027785956.1:0-288 GCF_054177405.1 Leptonychotes weddellii | reverse complement strand
TCAGCAGGGTTTAGGAGGTAATCGCTCTGGGGGCAAGGAGCCCACGTTACCAGTTCTATTCCCAGTATGTGGTTCAGACCGTCTGCAGTGATTGGGGCAAACCAACATTCCAGTTCTAATTTCTCCAGAATGACAAAGGGGTCACCAACAAATAGCTCCAGAACCACCCAGGAGCATTGATAAGTGAGGAAGACCTAAACTGCAAAGAGCCTGGGAGCATGGAGTCACCTGGGGCCTTGTTTCAATGTGGATCTGGGTTAAGATCTGAGATTCTGCGTTTCTCTTGGT
>NW_027785955.1:0-3402 GCF_054177405.1 Leptonychotes weddellii | reverse complement strand
GCCTGGGTGGCTCAGTTGGTTAAGCGACTGCCTTCGGCTCAGGTCATGATCCTGGAGTCCCGGGATCGAGTCCCGCATCGGGCTCCCTGCTCGGCAGGGAGTCTGCTTCTCCCTCTGACCCTCCTCCCTCTCATGCTCTCTGTCTCTCATTCTCTCTGTCTCAAATAAATAAATAAAATCTTTAAAAAAAAAAAAATTTTATATAAATAAAAATATTACATATGCACATTGTTTAAGGAATCAGTTAGTACTTGAGGATTTATTTATAAGAACAATGGTGTGCAGCTACCTTTTTCCCGTGTTTCCATTTCCGAGGCTCTCATTTTCAACTTTTGTAGCTGTTGCTTTGATAGCTGTTTTCATATCTCTTAATAAAATGCTTGCTCTGTTTTTTTTTCCTTGCAATTCCTTTTTTTTTAATTGAAGTCTAATTGAAATACAACATTATATTAGTTTCAGGTGTACAATGTACTGATTCAAAATTTTATACACAGTTGAGCCTTGAACAATGTGGGGGTTAGGGGCACCAACCCCCACGCTGTCGAAAAATCTTAACTACTTGTAACCTACTGTTGACCAGAAGCCTTACTGATAACACAGTTGATTAACACATATTTTGAATGCTACATGCACCGTGTACCGTAAAGTATACAATAAGCTAGAGAAAGGAAAATGTTATTAAAAAAAAATAATAATAAGAGGGTGCCTGGGTGGCTCAGTTGGTTAAGCAACTGCCTTTGGCTCAGGTCATGATCCTGGAGTCCCTGGATCGAGTCCCGCATCAGGCTCCCTGCTCAGCAGGGAGTCTGCTTCTCCCTCTGATGCTCCCCCCTCTCATGCTCTATCTCATTCTCTCTCTCAAATAAATAAATAAAATCTTTAAAAAAAAAAAATGAGAAAATACAGTAACAGAATTGTATTTATTGAAAAACAATCCAATATAAAGTGGATACTTTCAGTTCAAACCCATGTTGTTCAAGGGTCAGCTGTGTTCCAAATTGATCACCACCATAAGTCTGGTTAATATCCACTGTATAGTTACAAATTTTTAGGTGTGTGTGATAAGAATTTCTAAAATCTATTCTTAGCAACTTTCAAATATAGAATATAGTATTATTAATTCTAGTCACCATGTTCTACATTACATCCTTACGACTTATTTTATAATTGGAAGTTTGTACCTTTGACTCCCTTTACCCATTTTGCCTACTCCTGCCTCTGACAACACCAGTCTCTCCTCTGTATCTATGAGCATCTTCTTCCTTTCTTTCTTTTTAAACTTTGAGATTCTGAATGTAAGTGCAACATTACAGTATTTGTCTTTCCCTGACTTATTTCTCTTTGCATAATGCCCTCAGGGTTGGTCTATCCATGTTGTCACAAATGGCAAGATTTCCTTCTTTTCTTCTGGCCGAAAAATAGTCTATTGTGTATATATACCATATCTTCTTTATCCATCCATTCATTGATGGGCATTTAGGTTGTTTTCATATCTTGGCCATTGCAAATAATGCTGCAGTGAACATGGGGGTACATATATCCTTTCAAGTTAGTGTTTTCATTTTCATTGGATAAATACTCAGAAGTAGAATTACTGGATCTTATAGTCATTTTACTTTTAATTTTTTGAGGGACCTCCATACTATTTTCCATAGTGGCTGCATCAATTCACATTCCCACCAACAGTGCATGAGGGTTCCCTTCATATCCTTGCCAACACTTACGGCTTTCTTTTTTTTTTTTTTTTTCTATAATAGCCATTCTGATAGGTGTGAGGTGATATCTCATTGGGTTTTGATTTGCATTTCCCTGATGATGAGTGATATTGAGCATCTTTTCACATGTCTCTTAACCATCTGTGTCTTCTTTGGAAAAGTACCTATTCACATCTGCCCATTTTTAACTTGGATTGCTTGCTTTTTTGCAACTGAGTTACATGAGTTTTTTTTTTTTTTTAAATAAATCTTTAAGATTTTATTTATTCACTTGACAGGGAGCACAAGCAGGGGGAGCAGCAGGCAGAGGGAGAAGCAGGCTCCCCGCTGAGCAAGGAGCCCGATGTAGGGCACGATCCCAGGATCCTGGAGTCATGACCTGAGCCAAAGGCAGACGCCCAACTGACTGAGCCACCTAGACGCCCCAAGTTACTGGAGTTCTTTATATATTATATCAACCCTTTATCAGATATGTGATTTGCAAATATTTTCTCCCATCCAATAGGTTGCCTTTTTGTTTTGTTGATGGTTTCCTTTCCTGTGCAGAAGCTTTTTAGTTTGATACAGTAAATAACATTTGTTTTCGCTTTTGTTGCCTTTGCTTTTGGTGTCAAATCCAAAAACTCCTTGCCAAGACTGATGTCAAGGAGCTCACCACCTATTTTCTTTTAAGATTTTTATGGTTTCAGGTCTTTCAAGTCTTTCATCTATTTGAGTTAATTATTGTGTCTGGTGTAAGATTGTGGTTCAGTTTCATGGTTTTGAATGTGGCTGTCCAGTTTTCCCCATTTATTGAAGAGACTGTCCTTTCCCCATTGAATGTTCTTGGCTCTTTTGTCTTCTGTTAATTGACCATACACATGTGGATTTATTTCTGGACTGTTTGTTCTGTTCCATTTCTCTGTGTGCCTGTTTTAATGCCAATACCATGCTGTTTTGATTACTATTGCTTTGTAATATAGCTTGAAATCAGGGAACATGAAGCTTCCAGCTCTGTTCTTTTCAAGATTGCTCTGGCTATTTCACAGTCTTTTGTGATTCCATACAAATTTTAGGATTGTTTGTTGTATGTCTTGGTAAATGCCTTTGGAATTTTGTTGGTAATTGCATTGAATCTATAGATTGCTTTGGGTGGTACAGCATTTTATTTTTTTTTATTTTTTTATTTTTTTTTAAAGATTTTATTTATTTATTTGAGAGAGAGGATGAGAGGAGAGAGAGAGCACATGAGAGGGGGGAGGGTCAGAGGGAGAAGCAGACTCCCTGCTGAGCAGGGAGCCCGATGCGGGACTCGATCCCGAGACTCCAGGATCATGACCTGAGCCGAAGGCAGTCGCTTAACCAACTGAGCCACCCAGGCGCCCTTATTTTATTTTTTTAAAGATTTTATTTATTTATTTGACACAGAGAGACACAGCGAGAGAGGGAACACAAGCAGAGGAGGTGGGAGAGAGAGAAGCAGGCTTCCCGCCAAGCAGGGATCCCGATGCGGGGCTTGATGCCAGGACCCCGGGATCATGACCTGAGCTAAAGGCAGACACTTAACGACTGAGCCACCCAGGCGCCCCTGGGTAGTACAGCATTTTAATGATATTTTTCCAATCCATGAGCACAGAGTATCTTTCCATATATTTATGTCTTCAGTTTCTTTCATCAGTTTCTTACGGTTTTCCGTGTACAGGTCTTT
>NW_027785954.1:0-288 GCF_054177405.1 Leptonychotes weddellii | reverse complement strand
CCCCCTTTATTTCTTTATTATTTATTTAGGTTTAATACCTGCCCCCCTTATTTCTTTATTATTTATTTAGGTTTAATACCTGCCCCCCTTTATTTCTTTATTATTTATTTAGGTTTAATACCTGCCCCCTTTATTTATTTATTATTTATTTAGGTTTAATACCTGCCCTCCTTTATTTATTTATTATTTATTTAGGTTTAATACCTGCCCTCCTTGCTCTAAATGCCATAGGGGCACGCACCGTGTCTACTGCATTCAGCGCGGTATGTTCAGCAGCGCCTGGCGCGT
>NW_027785953.1:0-288 GCF_054177405.1 Leptonychotes weddellii | reverse complement strand
AGAGCCCTTTGGTCTTTCTCGACAGTTCGCAACACACTTGAAGACAAGGGCTGGCTCTTTTCCCTGAGCCGAGGGCTGGAGGCAAGGGCGTGCAACCAGCCATCTAGGAGGTCGCAGGAGGTTGCATGTGGCTACCTTTATTTCTTTTGAAAACAAAAAAGAAAATAAAATAAGGGCATCTGCTAGAGAAAGAGACATGAGGGAAGGAGCTTGAGGAGGTGGCAAAGGTTTAGAGTGCCCTTGGAATGCCACGGGAGGGGAACTGACCAGAGCCAAGTTACCCACTGT
>NW_027785952.1:0-288 GCF_054177405.1 Leptonychotes weddellii | reverse complement strand
ATCAAGCCGAATGCCTTTTGTGTGGCTTTTTCCAACCCAACAACACCCCAGAGCTCCATTATCTGGCCATAAATCCTTCTGGGTAAACACAAAGCTTCTGTTTTTAAAGCCAATCAAGGAAAGCTAACATTTCCCTGAGGGTCTTAATACAAGTTATGCCCCAAGTGACTCCGCCTCAAGATACAGTCCCCAAGAGAAGCAAAGGTGGAAGGAAAATATGAGAATCTTAGGAGGAAAAGGTCAGGGATCAGAGTCCTCTAGCAGGAGGTGTGCTTCGCTAAGAGACCT
>NW_027785951.1:0-288 GCF_054177405.1 Leptonychotes weddellii | reverse complement strand
TTTTTTTTTCCAGCTTTATTGATATAATTGACAGGTAATATTTGTTGATGGACACTTGAGTTGCTTCCATAGCATGTCTATTTGAAATACTGCAATGAACATAGGGGTGCATATATCTTTTTGAATTAGTGTTTTCCTTTTCTCTGGGCAACCAGTAGTAGAACAACTGGATCATATGATATTTCTATTTTTAATTTTTGAGGAACCTCCATACAGTTTTCCACAGTGGCTGCACCAATTTACATTCCCACCAACAGTGCACACGGCTCCATTTACTCCACATCCTCA
>NW_027785950.1:0-288 GCF_054177405.1 Leptonychotes weddellii | reverse complement strand
TTTTTTTTTAAATCTGACCTTTATTTCTATTTCCTTGACAAATTCACTTTTCTGAAATAAGAAATGGAGAAACATGGCAAGAAAACCATTATTATTCTTATGCAAAATATTAAAATAATTTTTATAATAATATAAAGGAGGAGTCCAATAGAAATTACATAGCTCAAAGTTTATTATTCCTTAAGGTATTCACTTCAAAAGTGTATATGCCTATTTAAATAATACTACTCTGTTCAAAATAGTTTTGAAATTTGCCTTCTACAACTGCTTTTAGAAATATTTTACATT
>NW_027785949.1:0-288 GCF_054177405.1 Leptonychotes weddellii | reverse complement strand
ATAAAATGTGTAGTTCATATGAAGCTCTCAGTAAGTGTGGGGTCTCTTTATGGTTTTTATTCTTTTAAGAAAAAACCCTGGCTCATGCGCTTTGGAACCAGAACACCCAGATTTGAATCCTGGCTCCATCACACACTAGCCGTGTGACTCTAGGCAAGTCACTCAACCCCTCTGGACCTCAGTTTCCTCTTCTGGCAAATGGGGGTTCATTCCTTGAGTGGGGCCACAGTATTAATAGAGCACCTATTGTGTGCAGACTGACACCCTGCCCTTGGGGAGTTCGTTGTT
>NW_027785948.1:0-288 GCF_054177405.1 Leptonychotes weddellii | reverse complement strand
TTATAAAATACACCAAAAACGTGCACTTAGACGTAAACGTTTATGTTAAAAAATCCACATTATTATAATGCTTTCTTTCCACACCCCCATGGGTCGTCTTGCTCACCCACTTTTGAGTCCGTGGCATATAGACTGTCCAGCAGCTTGGACCTTTGTCCTTCTGTTAGCTGTCATGATTTCAGGTGGCTGAGCTCTCCCCAGGATGGGGAGAGGCCGCTGTGGGAACTTGAGGCTTATTAAAAGCCCAGTGATAAGCAATCATGTTCATTTATGCCCGTCAGTATTCAT
>NW_027785947.1:0-288 GCF_054177405.1 Leptonychotes weddellii | reverse complement strand
CAGGAAGGCAGGAAAACAAAGAGAAATGAGAAACAGAGAGAACAAATGGAAACAAAAAAAATAATAAAATGACAGACTTAAGGCTTAATGTATTAATAATTACATTAAATATAGTCTAAATACATCAGTTAGAAGAGATTGTCAGAGCTTATTAAAAAACATTAGCCAACTATATGCTATCTACAAAAAAAACCACCTCACCTCAAATATAATAATATATGCAAGTTAAAAGTAAAAGATTAGAGAAAGATAATATCATGCAAATATTAATCAAAAGAAAATAGGACT
>NW_027785946.1:0-288 GCF_054177405.1 Leptonychotes weddellii | reverse complement strand
CGTAAGTTGCACCCGGAACTTATATTCTCATGGGGTGAAAACATAACACAAGCATTAACAAAACCAATGACTTTATCAGATTGTGAAAAAAAAAATAGTGCCGTAGAGGACATAAGCAGATGCGATGAAGGATAACGGGGCACCATTCATGGAAGGGACTGCTTGACAGGCAGTAGTCACAGAACAAGGCTATAGTGGGTAATAGGTTCCAGACAGAGAAGGGTAGGTGCAAGGGCCCTGCAGCAGGAACAAGCTGATGTTGCCTTGGAGACATCGCCGGTGTGGCTG
>NW_027785945.1:0-3403 GCF_054177405.1 Leptonychotes weddellii | reverse complement strand
GATCATGACCCGAGCCGAAGGCAGACGCTTAACCAACTGAGCCACCCAGGCGCCCAGGAGCACCAAAATATTTAAAGCAAATGGTAATGTACCTAATGGGAGATACAGCAATACAATAAGAGGAGGGGACTTTAACACCCCACTTGCATCATATCATTGGATAGATCATCTAGACAGAAAATCAATGAGGAGGGGCGCCTGGGTGGCTCAGTCATTGGGCGTCGGCCCCAGGGTCCTGGGATGGAGCCCCACATCAGGCTCCCTGCTCTGCAGGAAGCCTCCTTCTCCCTCTCCCACTCCCCCTGCTTGTGTTCTCTCTCTCGCTGTGTCTCTCTCTGTCAAATGAATAAATAAAATCTTTAAAAAAAAAAATCAATGAGGGAACACTGGCTTTAAAGGACACATTAGATCAGATGGACTTAATAGATACAGCATTCCATCCAAAGACAGCAGAATATGCATTCTTCTCAAGTGCACATGGAACATTCTCCAGTGTAGATCACATGTTAGGCCACAAAAAAAGTCTCAGTAAATTTAAGAAGATTGAATGTCCACCTATGGATGAATGGATAAAGGGGTTATTATATATAATAAATATATATACACCCATATATATAATAAAATACTAAACAGCTATAAAGATGAATGAAATCTTGCCATTTTCAAGAACATGGATGAACCTTGAGAGTATTATGCTAGGTGAGTTAAGTCAGATGGACAAAGGCAAATACTGTATCATTTCACTCATATGTGAAATCTAAAAAAGCAAAACAAATGAACAAAGAAAATAATACACAAATTTATAGAGACAGAGAACAAATTGGTGGTCATCAGAGCGGAAGGAGGTTGGGGATGGGCTTAATGGATAAAGGGAATTCATTGCACAGTGATGGATGGTAACTCAACTTTTGGTGGTGATCACTTTGTAGTGTATACAGATGTCCAGTGGTCTTGTGCCTCCTATTGAAATAGGGAAGGATTCTGATTGGTGGCATTTGGGTCACATACCAACAGCTGTAGCCAACCACTGGCTACACTAATGTCAGTCACTATGACCAAGAGGATAGGGTACTATGATTGCCTGAGGCTTAGAAAAGCAGTTCTCTCAGATGAGGAGGGTGGGATTTTGTTTACCAGAAAAAGGGACATTGGGCTAGCAAAAACAAACAAAAACCCACACAGATCACAACTTGATGTATATAAAATATAAAAGAATATCTGGTTATGTTCTATGCACCTCCCAGAAAATTTGATAAATCCATTGGCTAAATCTCTTATTCCTGTCCACAGAATTTTCTGTCAATATGGGAGACTGTAAACAGTTCACTCTCAACTAAGTCCGGATATATTAATTTCCCTGGAATCAAGAGGTGTTCATGATTAAATGAGAAAATAAATGGTGTTTGACAGATGGCAAAGAAAAAAAAAAACAAAATGCCCACCATTTCCTAATTCTGAGTAAGATCTCTGGATATTGATACTTTTTAATTAGAGAAGAAATTTTCTTTTAATTAAAAAGGAGAGTTTATTATTTTTCAATGTTAGAGAGTGTCCTCTAGTGGAGAGTCTCTGCTCTCAGCAGTATTAGAAATGGCCAAATGATACCTAATTAGAAGGTTACCCTGAATAAGAAGTGTCCCTGCTGCCTATTGGAATCCACTGGTTGAAGGGAAAATGTATTATTTTTCCTCTAAGTCCCCTTCACACTGGCCTGCTTGAAAGCCTACCCTATGACAAGCATTGTTCTCATTTTAGATAGCAAATGATTTTTTATGAACAATTTTCGAATGCTTCCTTCTGAACCTGGTAAGATTGAGCTCATAGTGCACCTTTTTACCAAAAAGGCAACAGAAGCATTTAGTGCATTTTACTGTAGCTTTTACGGATATCAACTTGAGGCAGCAAGAATACCATTATCTTCAGGATTCCAGCCTTGGCTGACTGATACATTTGATGTGTGTGGCTCCCTAGGCCATAGCTTAAATTTTTCTGTTATTATTTGAAGGAAAACAAAGAAACAAAATTGAGAGGAAAATTAAATTAATGTGTCTCTCTCTTCTCTGTAACTTGGGAAATTCTGATGATAATTTCCTGTATTTCTGGATAAGTGTAGTAAATAGTATTAGCGCTATCCCTTGGGTATCAGAGATGAGACTGAAGGTGTTTTTTTCAATATCTAAATGGAAGAGGAAAAGGAAGAGCTGTGGTGCTTGACCCTCTGAATCACATGCTAGGAATAGATTATCAGAAATTTCATGTTACAGCAAATTAGAGACCAAAAGACAGAAAAGATGGAGTTTCTATTTTTATTTTTTTTTTAAAGATTTTATTTATTTATTCATGAGAGACAGAGAGAGAGAGAGAGAGGCAGAGGGAGAAGCAGGCTCCCAAGGAGCAGGGAGCCCGATGTGGGACTCGATCCCAGGACCCTGGGATCATGACCTGAGCCGAAGGCAGACGCTTAACCATCTGAGCCACCCAGGCACCCAAAGATGGAGTTTCTATTGATAATAAGTGAAATACTCTGAACTTAGAGTAAAGATAAATTTACATTGCTAATTCTTATATTGGAAAAAAGGATAAGGAGAATGTTCATAAAATCCTTCAGTAATCAAACAAATGTCAAAGATATATAATGTATATATATATATATATCATGTGTCATTATTTTAATGGCAGTGATAAGCAATGTATTGTATTCCTGTTGACAGATAACTTTCAGAAATATATATAATCATGACTTTCATACATGTTAGAGAAATTCTGTTCATATTATATGAAGAAGACGCCAGGCAGATGTTACGACCAGTTCAAAGGTAAAGTCAGAACAACAGATATATGCAGAATAAAGGAATGTTGAGATGAATTCCAAGTAGAGAAAAAAATTGATTTTTCCCTGGTTTGGGGGTGGGAAGGAGAGCAGAGGGAAAATGAAGTCAAATCATATCAGTTACCAACAATTTACAGAGTCGAAAAACAGTTCAAAGGCAATAAAGAAACAGTCAACAAAACAAAGAGGCAACCCACAGAAAGGGAGAAGATATTTGCAGATGAAACTACAGATAAAGGGCTGGTATCCAAGATCTATAAAGAACTTCTCAAACTCAACACCCAAAAAACAAATAATCAAGTCAAAAAATGGGCAGAAGGTATGAAAAGACACTTCTCTGAAGAAGACATACAAATGGCTAACAGACACATGAAAAAATGTTCATCATCATTAGCCATCAGGGAAATCCAAATCAAAACCACATTGAGATACCATGTTACACCAGTTAGAATGGCAAAAATGGACAGGGAAAGAACAAATGTTGGAGAGGTTGTGGAGAAAGGGGAACTCTCTTACACTGTTGGTGGGAATGCAAGTTGGTACAGCCACTTTGGAAAACAGTGTGGAGGTTCC
>NW_027785944.1:0-288 GCF_054177405.1 Leptonychotes weddellii | reverse complement strand
GGGACGTTGTGCAGGTGTCCAGCACAGCTCTGCTCGTCACCCCTGCCCGGGAGGGACGTGGAGGGCTGGCCAGCGCTGGCCAAGGGGGGCACTCATGCCCAGAACGAAATTTCAAGAGGTCACCCCCAAAAAACCCACCAATAATGAAAATAATATTTTAATGCAATTAAAAAAAATCTACATTAATGCAAAAAATCCATAATGAACAAAATGTCAATATTTTAAGTAAAAACGGGCTGTTTGTCTTGCGACCCCCCGCGTTTCTGTGCAGCCAGAAGATCTGATTCT
>NW_027785943.1:0-288 GCF_054177405.1 Leptonychotes weddellii | reverse complement strand
CCAGGGTCCTGGGATGGAGTCCCACATCGGGGTCCCTGCTCAACGGGGAGTCTGCTTCTCCCTCTCCTCCCCACACGTGCTCTCTGTCACTATCCCTGTCTCTCTCTCTCAAATAAATAAATAAAATACTTTAAAAAAATTGTAAAAAATAAACAGTAGGGCAATTCTCCTGAAAAGCTTTAGCATGATTATTTTCTTCTTCTCTACAAAAATAATTACAGCTCAGTAAGATTAGAATTAGTAGAGAAATATAGAAGGCCTATATTAGGCATCTCTCACCAGGTCCAT
>NW_027785942.1:0-288 GCF_054177405.1 Leptonychotes weddellii | reverse complement strand
TTTTAAAGGTTTTATTTATTTGACACAGAGAGTGAGCACAAGCAGGGAGAAGGGCAGAGGGAGAAGGAGAAGCAGACTCACTGCTGAACAGGGAGCCCGACACGGGACTCGATTCCAGCACCCTGGGATCATGACCTGAACTGAAGGCAGACGCTCAACCGACTGAGCCACCCAAGTTTCCCTGTATTAAATTTTTTTTAAAGAGTTTACTTGAGGGGTGCCTGGGTGGCACAGTCGGCTGAGCATCTGACTCCTAGTTTTGGCTCAGGTTGTGATCTCAAGGTCATG
>NW_027785941.1:0-288 GCF_054177405.1 Leptonychotes weddellii | reverse complement strand
TATGAAATAAGGAAAATCTGTGAGTAATAATCTCCAAGTAGTATTGCGACGGATTAAATTGGGATAGACAGTGTAGTTAGAGAGATTCGTTGGGAGGCTAATCTAAAAAATCAGGTAATAAATTTTCTAGGGCAGAACTAAAACACTGCTAAGGGGAATTTTAATTAAGAAAAAAAGTATGTGAAAAAGTAAAAACTCTGAATTGTATTTTTTAAACACCAATTTTGTAGTTCGAAGTATTTACAGTCATTTGTTAGTTTAAGAAAATACTTTACTCCATGATGTTGC
>NW_027785940.1:0-288 GCF_054177405.1 Leptonychotes weddellii | reverse complement strand
GGGGAGTCTGCTTCTCCCTCTGACCCTCCTCCCTCTCATGCTCTCTGTCTCTCATTCTCTCTCTCTCAAATAAATAAATAAAATCTTTAAAAAAAAAAATAATAAGTGGTTATTAAACAGTGACAAACCTGAGAAGCAGAAAACCGCCACTGTGAATTAAAATTGAACACTGACACTTAGACATGTTAGAGAACTAGCAATGGATTCTCTCCAACCATCTCCCTCAGCCTCAGCAAAAGTAGAAAATATTCCCACCCTTGCCACTTAAGAGGCTGCATCTACCCAGTT
>NW_027785939.1:0-288 GCF_054177405.1 Leptonychotes weddellii | reverse complement strand
GCCTTAAAACAGAACAAGATGCATGTCTCATGTTTCCTTTATCTGTAAATTTTTAAAAAGATTTATTATTTTATTTTATTTTTTTAAGGTTTTATTTATTTATTTGACAGAGAGACAAAGCGAGAGAGGGAACACAAGCAGGGGGAGTGGGAGAGGGAGAAGCAGGCTTCCCGCCGAGCAGGGAGCTCGATGCGGGGCTCGATCTTTAAAAATCATAAATCTTTTTATGGGGCACCTGGGTGGCTCAGTTGTTAAGCGTCTGCCTTCGGCTCAGGTCATGATCCCAGG
>NW_027785938.1:0-288 GCF_054177405.1 Leptonychotes weddellii | reverse complement strand
GACGCAATCCTGCCCCTATTTGACACACAAGGGAAATGAGGTTAGAGAGGTTATCAACCCACAGGCTGGTATGGATGAACCAGACACAGCTGCGTATCAGTGTGGGTGTGGTTCAAGGGTATCTGAAAGCTCAGAACCTACTAGGCAAAGAGTGTGAGTATTAATGTCAGTGCTTAGAAGGGGTCCCACTCTCTTTACTCCAGGAAACCCCAGCCTGAGCACCTTTCTGTGAGGTCACCTCACATTTAGGATAAGAGGGACCCATTACAGCTGACTGCAGCCCTCCTG
>NW_027785937.1:0-288 GCF_054177405.1 Leptonychotes weddellii | reverse complement strand
TGGGTCATGGGATTGGGTCCCGCACTGGACTCCACACTGAGTGTGGAACCTGCTTAAGATTCTCTCTCTCCCTCTCCCCCACCACCTCTCTCTCTCTCTCTGAAACGAAACAAAACCAAACTGTATGAGATAACTTGAAAATTTGCATATGATAAGGCATTTGGTATTAGGGAATTACTATAATTTTAAGATATAAAGTGGTATCTATTCATGCTTTTTAAAAAAGCCTTTGTATAGTATTTACAGATAAAATAAGATTTTCAGATTTTATTTATTTATTAGAGAGAG
>NW_027785936.1:0-288 GCF_054177405.1 Leptonychotes weddellii | reverse complement strand
CTCTGGGGCCTTTTTGTGTGAGCTGTCTGGTGGACAAGGGGAGCCCTTTGGGCCTGGCCTTAGTCTCTCCCAGAGCTCCAGAGGTCAAGTTGACAGGCCTAAGCTCTACACCACCCATAAATCACAGGATGAGCACACACTATTGGATATGGATGACCCAAGGCCGCACGTAGTGTTAAACAAAGGGCATTTGTTTATCCATGGCAGAAGTTCCCAAGGGCTCAGAGGTTAGGTCCCAGGATTTAAGGGCAAGTGGTAAATGTTTAAACCTTTCTTTGGAATGTGGAG
>NW_027785935.1:0-288 GCF_054177405.1 Leptonychotes weddellii | reverse complement strand
TTATTACTTTAAAATCATGATAGTTATGAGGCAAACAACTAGATCTTATTACTTAATACAGTAATAAAGAAGCTTATGTATTATAATAACACCTGTTTGTTTCTTTACTATTTTGATAGCTGCATCTTAGCTGACATGGGTTTTCTTTGTAACTTCATGTATTTTATTTTAGATATTTAAAAACATTTTTCTGAGAAGATGTCCACAGATCTTACTAGACTGCCAAAGGGATTGATGTCACTCACAAGGATAGGAAGTCTGGACTGGGGCTGAGACCTGGCTGATAGG